>NC_051428.1:31004627-31021629 GCF_015228065.2 Penaeus monodon | reverse complement strand
TTAACTTATTTTTTATTGTTTTTTTTACAGTTTATAAAGTTTTTTGACAATAATACTAATAATTAAGATAATAGCAATAATAATAATAATAATAATAATAATAATAATAATAATAATATTAATAATATTAATAATATTCAAATGTTATCAAAATTCTCTTTATTCTCACTTTTATCATCATTGTTGTTATGATTAATACAATTATGGTAATTATTATCATTATTACCCTAATAATTGCCGAAATCATCAAAGAAATCGAAAAAACGTCATTTTGGAGTATACTCTCAAAAGGCTATATTTCGCTAGATTTTGCCGCTTTTTCGACTTTTGGGAATGTTTTTCTTATACCTTTTTCATATTATATATGGACACAATTCCTGTTATTATCATCCTCATTATCATGATTACCATCATTATAATCGTTATCATCATCATTATCATCATTATCATCATTATCATCATCATTATCATCATTATTGCAATTATTATCATCATTATTGCAATTGTTATGATTATTATTGATATTATTGGAGTTATAGTATATATTTTTGCAATAATACTAATAACCACAACAATAATAATAGTAATAACAATAATAATAACAATAATAACGATTTTATAATAATTATTTATATCATTATCTTAATTAGTATCGTTATTACTGTAATTATTACTGTTATAATAATTATTTTTGCAATTATACTACCAGCACAAATAATAATAATGATAATAATAACAATAATAATACTAATAACAATAATAATAATAATAATAATAATAATAATAATAATAATATTAATAATATTCAAATGTTATCAAAATTCTCTTTATTCTCACTTTTATCATCATTATTGTTATGATTAATACAATTCTGGTAATTATTATCATTATTACCCTAATAATTGCCGAAATCACCAAAGAAATCGAAAAAACGTCATTTTGGAGTATACTCTCAAAAGGCTATATTTCGCTAGATTTTGCCGCTTTTTCGACTTTTGGGAATGTTTTTCTTATACCTTTTTTATATTATAAATGGACACAATTCCTGTTATTATCATCATCATTATCATGATTATCATCATTATTATCGTTATCATCATCATTATCATCATTATCATCATCATTATCATCATTATTGCAATTATTATCATCATTATTGCAATTGTTATCATTATTATTGCAATTATTGGAGTTATAGTATATATTTTTGTAATATTACTAATAACCACAATAATAATGATAGTAATAACAATAATAATAACAATAATAACGTTTTATAATATTTATTTATATCATTATCTTAATTAGTATCGTTATTACTGTAATTATTACTATTATAATAATAATTTTTGCAATTATACTACCAGCACAAATAATAATAATGATAATAATAACAATAATAATACTAATAACAATATTATAACCACTAGCATTATTATTATTATACTTATACTTATTATTATTTTTTATTATTACAGTTATAATAGATTTTTTGGCAATAATACTAATAATTAAGATAATAGTAATAATAATAATAATAATAATAATCATAATAATAATAATAATAATAATATTAATAATATTCAAATGTTATCAAAATTCTCTTTATTCTCACTTTTATCATCATTATTGTTATGATTAATACAATTCTGGTAATTATTATCATTATTACCCTAATAATTGCCGAAATCACCAAAGAAATCGAAAAAACGTCATTTTGGAGTATACTCTCAAAAGGCTATATTTCGCTAGATTTTGCCGCTTTTTCGACTTTTGGGAATGTTTTCCTTATACCTTTTTATATTATATATGAAAACAATTTCTGTTATTATCATCATCATTATCATGATTATCATCATTATTATTGTTATCATCATTATTATCGTTATCATCATCATTATCATCATTATCATCATCATTATCATCATTATTGCAATTATTATCATCATTATTGCAATTGTTATCCTTATTATTGCAATTATTGGAGTTATAGTATATATTTTTGCAATAATACTAATAACCACAACAATAATGATAGTAATAACAATAATAATAACAATAATAACGATTTTATAATATTTATTTATATCATTATCTTAATTAGTATCGTTATTACTGTAATTATTACTGTTATAATTTAAATTTTTTTTGCAATTATACTACTAGAACAAATAATAATAATGATAATATAACAATAATAATACTAATAACAATATTATAACCACTAGCATTATTATTTTTATACTATACTTATTATTATTATTGTTATTATTACAGTTTATAATAATTTTTTGGCAATAATACTAAATTAAGATAATAGTTAATAATAAAATAATAATAAATAATAATATTAATAATAATAATATTAATAATATTCAAAATGTTATCAAAATTCCCTTTATTCTCACTTTATCATCATTATTGTCATGATTAATACAATTCTGGTAATTATTTCATTATTTCCCTAATAATTGCCGAAATCACCAAAGAAATCGAAAAAACGTCATTTGGAGTATACTCTCAAAAGGCTATATTTCGCTCGATTTTGCCGCTTTTTCGACTTTTGGGAATGTTTTTCTTATACCTTTTTTATCTTATATATGGACACAATTCCTGTTATTATCATCCTCATTATCATGATTATCATCATTATTATTGTTATCATCATCATTATCATCATTATCCTCATCATTATCATCATTATTGCAATTATTATCATCATTTTTGCAATTGTTATCATTATTATTGCAATTATTTATGTTATAGTATATATTTTTCCAATAATACTAATAACCACAACAATAATGATAGTAATAACAATAATAATAACAATAATAACGATTTTATGATAATTATTTATATCATTATCTTAATTAGTATCGTTATTACTGTAATTATTACAGTTATCATAATTAATTTTGCAATTATACTACCAGTACAAATAACAATAATGATAATAATAACAATAATAATACTAATAACAATATTATAACCACTAGAATTATTATTATTATACATATACTTATTATTATTATTGTTATTATTAAAGTTATAATAGATTTTTTGGCAATAATACTAATAATTAAGATAATAGAAAATAATAATAATAATAATAATAATAATAATAATAATAATAATAATAATAATAATAATAATATTAATAATATTCAAATGTTATCAAAATTCTCTTTATTCTCACTTTAATCATCATTATTGTTATGATTAATACAATTCTGGTAATTATTATCATTATTACCCTAATAATTGCCGAAATCACCAACGAAATTGAAAAAATGTCATTTTGGAGTATACTCTCAAAAGACTATATTTCGATAGATTTTGCCGCTTTTTCGACTTTTGGGAATGTTTTTCTTATACCTTTTTTTATATTATATATGGACACAATTCCTGTTATCATCATCCTCATTATCATGATTATCATCATTATTATCGTTATCATCATCATTATCATCATTATCATCATTATCCTCATCATTATCATCATTATTGCAATTATTATCATCATCATTGCAATTGTTATCATTATTATTGCAATTATTGGAGTTATGGTATATATTTTTGCAATAATACTAACAACCACTACAAAAATGATAGTAATAACAATAATAATAACAATAAGAACGATTTTATAATAATTATTTATATCATTATCTTAATTAGTATCGTTATTACTGTAATTATTACTGTTATCATAATTATTTTTGCAATTATACTACCAGTACAAATAATGATAATGATAATAATAACAATAATAATACTAATAACAATATTATAACCACTAGCATTATTATTATTATACATATACTTATTATTATTATTGTTATTATTACAGTTATAATAGATTTTTTGGCAATAATACAAATAATTAAGATAAAGTAATATAATAATAATTAAAAAAAAAAAAAAAAAAAAAATAATAATAATAATAATAATAATATTAATAATATTCAAATGTTATCAAAATTCTCTTTATTCTCACTTATAGCATCATTATTTTTATGATTAATACAATTCTGGTAATTATTATCATTATTACCCTAATAATTGCCGAAATCACCAAAGAAATCGAAAAAACGTCATTTTGGAGTATATTTCGCTAGATTTTGCCGCTTTTACGACTTTTGGGAATGTTTTTCTTATACCTTTTTTATATTATATATGGACACAATTCCTGTTATTATCATCATTATATCATGATTATCATCATTATTATCGTTATCATCATCATTATCATCAATTATCATCATTATCATAATATTATCATCATTATTGCAATTATTATCATCATTATTGCAATGTTATCATTATTATTACAATTATTGGAGTTATAGTATATATTTTTGCAATAATACTAATAACCACAACAATAATGATAGTAATAACAATAGTAATAACAATAATAACGATTTCATAATAATTATTTATATCATTATCTTAATTAGTATCGTTATTACTGTAATTATTACTGTTATAATAATTATTTTTGCAATTATACTACCAGTACAAATAATAATAATGATAATAATAACAATAATGATAATAACAATATTATAACCACTAGCATTATTATTATATACTTATACTTATTATTATTAGTTATTATTACAGTTATAATAGATTTTTTGGCATAATACTAATAATTAAGATAATTTAAATTTAATAATAATAATAATAATAATAATATAATAATAATAATAATAATAATAATAATATTAATAATATTCAAATGTTATCAAAATTCTCTTTATTCTCACTTTTATCATCATTATTGTTATGATTAATGCAATTCTGGTAATTATTATCATTATTACCCTAATAATTGCCGAAATCACCAAAGAAATCGAAAAAACGTCATTTTGGAGTATACTCTCAAAAGGCTATAGTTCGCTAGATTTTGCCGCTTTTTCGACTTTTGGGAATGTTTTTCTTATACCTTTTTTATATTATATATGGACACAATTCCTGTTATTATAATCATCATTATCATAATTATCATCATTATTATCGTTATCATCATCATTAGCATCATTATCATCTTTATCATCATCATTATCATGATTATCATCATCATTATCATCATTATTGCAATTATTAACATCATTATTGCAATTGTTATCATTATTATTGCAATTATTGGAGTTATAGTATATATTTTTGCAATAATACTAATAACCACAACAATAATAATAATAATAATAATAATAATAAAATGACAATAATAACGAGTTGATAATAATCATTTATATAATTATCTTAATTAATATCGTTATTACTGTAATTATTACTGTTATGATAATTTTTTTTTCAATTATACTACCAGTACAAATAATAATAATGATAATAATAACAATAATAATACTTATAACAATATTATAACCACTAGCATTATTATTATTATACATATACTTATTATTATTATTATTATTATTACAGTTATAATAGATTTTTGGCAATAATACTAATAATTCAGATAATAGTAATAATAATAATAATAATAATAATAATAAAAATAATAATAATAATAATAATAATATTCAAATGTTATCAAAATTCTCTTTATTCTCAATTTTATTATCATTATTGTTATGATTAATACAATTCTGGTAATTATTATAATTATTGCCCTAATAATTGCCGAAATCACCAAAGAAATCGGAAAAACGTCATTTTGGAGTAAACTCTCAAAAGGCTATATTTCGCTAGATTTTGCAGCTTTTTCGACTTTTGGGAATGTTTTTCTTATACCTTTTTTATATTATATATGGACACAATTCCTGTTATTATCATCATCATTATCATGATTATCATCATTATTATCGTTATCATCATCATTATCATCATCATTATCATCATTATTGCAATTATTATCATCATTATTGCAATTGTTATCATTATTATTGCAATTATTGGAGTTATAGTATTTATTTTTGCAATAATACTAATAACCACAACAATAATGATAGTAATAACAATAATAATAACAATAATAACGATTTTATAATAATTATTCATATCATTATCTTAATTAGTATCGTTATTACTGTAATTATTACTGTTATAATAATTATTTTTGCAATTATACTACCAGTACAAATAATAATAATGATAATAATAACAATAATAATACTAATAACAATATTATAACCACTAGCATTATTATCATTAAACTTATAATTATTATTATTATTGTTATTATTACAGTTATAATAGATTTTGGGCAATAATAATAATAATTAAGATAATAGTAATAATAATAATAATAATAATAATAATAATAATAATAATAATCATAATAATAATAATAATAATAATAATAATAATAATAATAATAATAATAATAATAATAATTATCAAATGCTATCAAAATTCTCTTTATCCTCACTTTTATCATCATTATTGTTAAGATTAATAAAATTCTGGTAATTATTATCATTATTACCCTAATAATTGCCGAAATCACCAAAGAAATCGAAAAAACGTCATTTTGGAGTATACTCTCAAAAAAGGGTATATTTCGCTAGATTTTGCCGCTTTTTCGACTTTTGGGAATGTTTTTCTTTTACCTTTTTTATATTATATATGGACACAATTCCTGTTATTATCATCATTATCATGATTATCATTATTATTATCGTTATCATCATCATTATCATCATCATTATCATCATTATTGCAATTATTATCATCATTATTGCAATTGTTATCATTATTATTGCAATTATTACTGTAGATAAAAGTAATAATAATAATAATAATAATAATAATAATAATAATAATCATAATAATAATAATAATAATGTTCAAATGTTATCAAAATTCTCTTTATTCTCACTTCTATCATCATTATTGTTATGATTAATAGAATTCTGGTAATTATTATCATTATTACCCTAATAATTGCCGAAATCACCAAAGAAATCGAAAAAAACGTCAGTTTGGAGTATACTCTCAAAAGGCTATATTTTGCTTGATTTTACCGCTTTTTCGATTTTTGGGAATGTTTTTCTTATAATTTTTTTATATTATATATGGACACAATTCCTGTTATTATCATCATCATTATCATGATTATCATCATTATTATCGTTATCATCATTATTATCGTTATCATCATCATTATCATTATTATCATCATCATTATCATCATTATTGCAATTATTATCATCATTATTGCAATTATTATCATTATTGCAATTATTATCATCTTTATTGCCATTATTATCATCATTATTGCCATTATTATCATCATTATTGTCATTATTATCATCATTATTACAATTATTGCAGTTATGATATATATTTTTGCAACTATACTAATAATAGCTACAATAATAATAGTAATAACATTAATAATAACAATAATAACGCTTTTATAATAATTATTTATATCATTATCTTAATTAATATCGTTATTACTGTAATTATTACTGTTATAATAATTATTTTTGCAATTATCCTATTAGTAAAAATAATGATAATGATAATAATAACAATAACAATATTAATAACAATATTATAACGATTAGTATTATCATTATTATACTTATTATTAATATTATTATTGTTATTATTAAAGTTATAATATATTTTTTGGCAATAATACTAATAATTAAAGTAATAATAATAATAATAATAATAATAATAATAATAATAATAATAATAACAATAATAATGATAATAATGATGATGATGATAATAATAATAATAATAAGAATAATAAGAATAATGATAATAATAATGATAATAGTAGTAATATTAATATTAATGAAGAGAATTTTGATAGCATTTGATGATTATCAAATGCTATCAAAATTCTCTTTATTCTCACTTTTTTTCATTATTATTAATATTATTATTGTTATTATTAAAGTTATAATATATTTTTTGGCAATAATACTAATAATTAAAGTAATAATAATAATAATAGTAATAATAATAATAATAATAATAATAATAATGATGATGATAATAATAATAATAACAATAAGAATAAGAATAATGATAATAATAATGATAATAGTAGTAATATTAATATTAATAAAGAGAATTTTGATAGCATTTGATGATTATCAAATGCTATCAAAATTCTCTTTATTCTCACTTTTTTTCATAATTATTATCATGATTAATACAATTCTGGTAATTATTATCATTATTACCCTAATAATTGCCAAAATCATCAAATGAATCGAAAAAACGTCATTTTGGAGTATACTCTCAAAAGGCTATATATCGCTAGATTTTCCGCTTTTTCGACTTTTGGGATTTTTTCTTTTACCCTTTTTTATTATATATGAACACAATTCCTGTTATTATCATCATTATTATCATGATTATCATCCTTATTATCGTTATCATCATCATTATCATCATTATTGCAATGATTATCATCATTATTTCAATTATTATCATCATTATTGACATTATTATCATCATTTTTGTCATTATTATCATCATTATTGCAATTATTGCAGTTATGATATATATTTTTGCAACTATGCTAATAACAACTACAATAATAATAGTAATAACATGAATAATAACAATAATAACTCTTTTATAATAATTATTTATATCATTATCTGAATTAATATCGCTATTACTGTAATTATTACTGTTATAATAATTATTTCTGCAATTATACTACTAGTAAAAATAATGATAATGATAATAATAACAATAATAATATTAATAATAATATTATAACGATTAGTATTATTATTATTATACCTATACTTATTTTTTTTTTTATTACAGTTATAATATATTTTTTGGCAATAATACTAATAATTAAAGTAATAATAATAATAATAATAATAATAATAATAATAATAATAATAAAAATAATAATATTAATGATAGTAGTAATATTAATAATCATCAAATGCTATCAAAATTCTCTTTATTCTCATTTTTATCATCATTATTGTCATGATGAATACAATTCTGCTAATAATTATCATTATTACCCTAATAATTGCCAAAATCATCAAATTAATCGAAAAAACGTCATTTTGGAGTGTACTCTCAAAAGGCTATATTTAGCTAGATTTTGCCGCTTTTTCGACTTTTGGGATTTTTTTCTTTTACACTTTTTTATTATATATGGACACAATTCCTGTTATTATCATCATTATTATCATCATTATCATCCTTATTATCGTTATCATCATCATTATCATCATTATCATCATTATTGCAATTATGATCTTCATTATTACAATTATTATCATTATTATTGCCATTATTATCATCATTATTGTCCTTATTATCATCATTATTGCAATTATTGCAGTTATAATATATATTTTTGCAATATACTAATAACAACTTCAATAATAATAGTAATAACAATAATAATAACAATAATAACGCTTTTATAATAATTATTTATATCATTATCTTATTTAATATCGTTATTACTGTAATTATTACTGTTATAATAATTATTTTTGCAATTATACTACTAGTAAAAATAATGATACTATAATATAAAATAATAATATTAATAACAAATTAAATTATATTATTATTATTATACTTTTTATTATTATTTTTATTATTATTACAGTTATAATATATTTTTTGGCAATAATACTAATAATCAAAGTAATAATAATAATAATAATAATAATAAGAAGAAGAATGATGATAATAATGATAATAGTAGTAATATTTTATCAAAATCATCAAATGCTATCAAAATTCTCTTTATTCTCACTTTTATCATCATTATTGTCATGATTAATACAATTCTGGTAATTATTATCATTATTACCCTAATAATTGCCAAAATCATCAAATTAATCGAAAAAACGTCATTTTGGAGTGCACTCTCAAAAGGCTATATTTCGCTAGATTTTGCCGCTTTTTCGACTTTTGGGATTTTTTTCTTTTACACTTTTTTATTATATATGGACACAATTCCTGTTATTATCATCATTATTATCATTATTATCATCCTTATTATCGTTATCATCATCATTATCATCATTATCATTATTATTGCAATGATTATCATCATTATTGCAATTATTATCATCATTACTACAATTATTATCATAATTATTGTCATTATTATAATCATTATTGCAATTATTGCAGTTATAATATATATTTTTGCAACTATACTAATAACAACTACAATAATAATAGTAATAACATTAATATAAACAATAATAACGCTTTTATAATAATTATTTATATCATTATCTTAATTAATATCGTTATTACTGTAATTATTACTGTTATAATAATTATTTTTGCAATTATTCTACTAGAAAAAATAATGGTTATGATAATAATAATAATAATAATATTAATAACAATATTATAACGATTATTATTATTATTATTATACTTATTATTATTATTATTATTGTTTTTATTACAGTTATAATATATTTTTTGGCAATAATACTAATAATTAAAGTAATAATAATAATAATAATAATAATAATAATAATAATAATAATAATAATAATAATAGTAATAATAATAATAATAATAATAATAATAATAATTATTATTATTATTATTATTATTATTATTATTATAATAATAATATGAGTAAGAATAAAAATAAGATTAATGATAATAATAATGATAATTGTAGTAATATTAATAATCATCAAATGCTATCAAAATTCTCTTTATTCTCACTTTTATCATCATTATTGTCATGATTAATACAATTCTGGTAACTATTGTCATTATTACCCTAATAATTACCAAAATCATCAAATGAATCGAAAAAACGTCATTTTCGAGTGTATTCTAAAAAGGCTATATTTCGCTAGATTTTGCCGCTTTTTCGACTTTTGGGATTTTTTTCTTTTACCCTTTTTTATTATATATGGACAATATTCCTGTTATTATCATCATTATTATCATGATTATCATCCTTATTATCGTTATCATCATCATTATCATCATTATTGCAATTATTATCATTATTGCCATGATTATCATAATCATTGCCATTATTATCATCATTATCGTCAATATTATCATCATTATTGCAATTATTGCAGTTATAATATATATTTTTGCAATTATGCTAATAACAACTACAATAATTATAGTAATAACATTAATAATAACAATAATAACGCTTTTATAATAATTATTTATATCATTATCTTAATCAATATCGTTATTACTGTAATAATTACTGTTATAATAAGTATTTTTCCAATTATACTACTAGTAAAAATTGATAATTATAATAATAACAATAATAATATTAATAACAATATTATAGCGATTAGTATTATTATTATTATACTTATTATTATTATTATTTTATTTATTATTACAGTTATAATATATTTTTTGGCCATAATACTAATAAAATAATAGTAATAATAATAATAATAATAATAATAATAATAATAATAATAACAATAATGATAATAATAATGACAATAGTGGTAATATTAATAATCATCAAATTCTATCAAAATTCTCTTTATTCTCCATTTTATCATCATTATTGTCATGATTAATACAATTCTCGTAATTATTATCATTATTACCCTAATAATTGCCAAAATCATCAAATGAATCGAAAAAACGTCATTTTGGAGTTTACTTTCAAAAGGCTATATTTCGCTAGATTTTGCCGCTTTTTCGACTATTGGGATTTTTTTCTTTTACCCTTTTTTATTATATATGGAAACAATTCCTGTTATTATCATCATTATTTTCATGATTATCATCCTTATTATCGTTATCATCATTATCATCATTATCATCATTATTGCAATGATTATCATCATTATTGCAATTATTACCATTATAGCAATTATTATCATCATTATTGCCATTATTATCATAATTATTTCATTATTATCATCATTATTGCAATTATTGCAGTTATGATATATATTTTTGCATCTATACTAATAACAACTACAATAATAATAGTAATAACATTAATAATAACAATAATAACGCTTTTATAATAATTATTTATATCATTATCTTAATTAATATCGTTATTACTGTAATTATTACTGTTATAATAATTATTTTTGCAATTATACTACTAGTAAAAATAATGATAATGATAATAATAACAATAATAATATTAATAACAATATTATAACGATTAGTATTATTATAATTATACTTATTATTATTATTATTATTGTTATTATTACAGTTATGATATATTTTTTGGCAATAATACTAATAATTAAGGTAATAATAATAATAATAAAAATAATGATAATAATAATAATAATAATAAAATAAATAATAATAATAATAATAATAATAATAATAATAATAATAATATTAGTAATATTAATAATCATCAAATGCTATCAAAATTCTTTTTATTCTCAACTGGTAATTATTATCATTATTACCCTAATAATTGCCAAAATCATCAAATGAATCGAAAAACGTCCTTTTGGAGTTTACTCTCAAAAGGCTATATTTCGCTAGATTTGGCCGCTTTTTCAACTTTTGGGATTTTTTTCTTTTACCCTTTTTTTTTATTATATATGGACACAATTCCTGTTATTATCATCATTATTATCATGATTATCATCCTTATTATCGTTATCATCATTATTATCATCATTATTGCAATGATTATCATCATTATTGCCAATATTATCATCCTTATTGCCATTATTATCATCATTATTGTCATTATTACCATCATTATTGCAATTTTTGCAGGTATAATATATATTTTTTAACTATACTAATAACAACTACAATAATAATAGTAATAACATTAATAATAACAATAATTTATAATAATTATTTATATCATTATCTTATTTAATATCGTTATTACTATAATTATTACTGTTATAATAATTATTTTTGCAATTATACTACTAGTAAAAATAATGATAATGATAATATCAATAATAATATTAATAACAATATTATAACGATTAGTATTATTATTATTATACTTATTATTATTATTATTATTGTTATTATTACCGTTATAATATATTTTTTTGGCAATAATACTAATAATTAAAGTAATATAATAATAATGATAATAATAATAATAATAATAATAATAATAATAATAATAAGAAGAAGAAGAAGAAGAAGAAGAAGAAAAATAAGAATAAGAATAATGATAATAATAATGATAATAGTAGTAATATTAATAATCATCAAATGCTATCAACATTCTCTTTATTCTCACTTTTATCATCATTATTGTCATGATTAATACAATTCTGGTAATTATTATCATTATTACACTAATAATTGCGAAAATCGTCAAATGAATCGAAAAAACGTCATTTTGTAGTGTACTTTCAAAAGGCTATATTTCGCTAGATTTTGCCGCTTTTTCAACTTTTGGGATTTTTTTCTTTTACCTTTTTTTATTATATATGGACAGAATTCCTGTTATTATCATCATTATTATCATGATTATCATTCTTGTTATCGTTATCATCATCATTATCAACATTATCATCATTATTGCAATGATTATCATCATTATTGCAATTATTATCATCATTATTACAATTATTATTATCATTATTGTAATTATTATCATCATTTTTGCAATTATTGCAGTTATAATATATATTTTTGCAACTATACTAATAACAACTACAATAATAATAGTAATAACATTAATAATAGCAATAATAACGCTTTTATGATAATCATTTATATCATTATCTTAATCAATATCGTTATTACTGTAATTATTACTGTTATAATAATTATTTTTGCGATTATACTACTAGTAAAAATAATGATAATGATAATAATAACAATAATAATATTAATAACAATATTATAACGATTACTATTATTGTTATTATACTTATTATTATTATTATTATTGTTATTATTACAGTTATGATATATTTTTTTGGCAATAATACTAATAATTAAAGTAATAATAATGATAATAATAATAAGAATAAGGATAATAAGAATAAGAATAAGAATAATGATAATAATAATGATAATAGTAGTAATATTAATAATCATCAAATTCTATCAAAATTCTCTTCATTCTCACTTTTATCATCATTATTGTCATGATTAATACAGTTCTGGTAATTATTATCATTATTACCCTAATAATTCCCAAAATCATCAAATGAATAAAAAAAACGTCATTTTGGAGTGTACTCTCAAAAGGCTATATTTTTCTAGATTTTGCCGCTTTTTCAACTTTTGGGATTTTTTTCTTTTACCCTTTTTTTATTATATATGGACACAATTCCTGTTATTATCATCATTATTATCATGATTATCATCCTTATTATCGTTATCATCATCATTATCATTATTATTGCAATTATTGCAATTATTATCATCATTATTGGCATTATTGTCATCATTATATACATTTTTATCATCATTATTGCCATTATTATTATCATTATTGTCATTATTATCATCACTATTGCAATTAATGCAGTTATAATATATATTTTTGCAACTATACTAATAACAACTACAATAATAATAGTAATAACATTAATAATAACAATAATAACGCTTTTATAATATTTATTTATTTCATTATCTTAATTAATATCGTTATTACTTTAATTATTACTGTTATAATAATTATTTTTGCAATTATACTACTAGTAAAAATAAATATAATGATAATAATAACAATAATAATATTAATGACAATATTATAACGATTATTATTATTATTATTATTATTATTATTATTATTATTGTTATTATTACAGTTATAATATATTTTTTTTTGGCAATAATACTAATAATTAAAGTAATAATAATAATAATAATAATAAAATAATAATAATAATAATAATAATAATAATAAGAAGAAGAAGAAGAAGAAGAAGAATGATAATAATAATGATAATAGTAGTAATATTAATAATCATCAAATGCTATCAAAATTCTCTTTATTCTCACTTTTATCATCATTATTGTCATGATTAATACAATTCTGGTAATTATTATCATTATTACCCTAATAATTGCCAAAATCATCAAATGAATCGAAAAAACGTCATTTTGGAGTATACTCTGAAAAGGCTATATTTCGCTAGATTTTGCCGCTTTTTTTTACTTGTGGGATTTTTTTCTTTTACCCTTTTTTATTATATATGAACGCAATTCCTGTTATTATCATCATTATTATCATGATTATCATCATTATTATCGTTATCATCATCATTATTGCATTGATTATCATCATTATTGCAATTATTATCATCATTATTGCAATTATTATCATTATTGCAATTATTATCATCATTAATGCCATTATTATCATCATTATTGCCATTATTATCATCATTATTGTCATTATTATCATCATTATTGCAATTATTGCAGTTATGATATATATTTTTGCAACTATACTAATGACAACTACAATAATAATAGTAATAACATTAATAATAACAATAATAATATTAATAACAATATTATAGCGATTAGTATTATTATTATTATACTTATTATTATTATTATTGTTATTATTACAATTATAATATATTTTTTGGCAATAATACTAATAATTAAAGTAATAATAATAATAATAATAATAGTAATAATAATAATAATGATAATAATTATAATACTAGTAATATTAATAATCATCAAATGCTATCAAAATTCTCTTTATTCTCACATTTATCATCATTATTGTCATGATTAATACAATTCTGGTAATTATTATGATTATTACCCTAATAATTGCCAAAATCATCAAATGAATAAAAAAAACGTCATTTTGGAGTTTACTCTCAAAAGGCTATATTTCGCTAGATTTTGCCACTTTTTCGACTTTTGGAATTTTTTTCTTTTACCCTTTTTTATTATATATGGACAGAATTCCTGTTATTATCATCATTATTATCATGATGATAATAACAGATAATGATGATATTATTATTATTATCGTTATCATCATCATTATCATCATTATTGCAATGATTATCATCATTATTGCATTCTTTTCATTATTATTACAATTATTATCATTATTGCAATTATTATCATCATTATTGCAATTATTATCATTATTACAATTATTATCATCATTATTGCCATTATTATCATCATTATTTCATTATTATCATCATATATAATATATATTTTTGCAACTATACTAATAACAACTACAATAATAATAGTAATAACATTAATAATAACAATAATAACGCTTTTATAATAATTATTTATATCATTATTTTAATTAATATCGTTATTACTGTAATTATTACTTTATAATAATTATTTTTGCAATTATGCTACTAGTTAAAATAATGATATTGATAATAATAAGAATAATAATATTAATAACAATATTATAACGATTAGTATTACTATTATTATACTTATTATTATTATTATCATTATTACAGTTATAATATATCTTTTGGCAATAATACTAATAATTAAAGTAATAATAATAATAATAATAATGATAATAATAATGTTACGCCGGCCGCCTCGTCTCTCTGCCACCAACACAAAGCAGGCTAGGCCGACAGCGTGCTATTCACAGGGTCGTGAACACTGAACAGCTCCAAGAGGCACCGAGCACCACAGTGTCCCAGAACACCACGAGAGGAAGCGCCAAGTGGCGAGGCAGGGCACGAAATAAACACAAAATGACAGTCTTTCCTTTATTTACACAAGTTATTTACCCGTACACTTTTCTATAGGCACAATACAGGGGGGAAACCAGCATGTCACACTGCACGATAAGCTTATAACGGGAACACAAGTATAGGTCACAAAGCACACACGAGGTCTCACAGGAGCAGCACCAACCCGTCTCCGGCTTGTTCCTCGCCCTCCGCTCTCCGCTCACAGCAGTGCGTCATGTTGCCCAGGTCCCTTATGTAACACATCCCAGGTCTCCTTTCATGTTCACATGTTTCGCACAGAGCAAGAGCCACTGGCGTAGCACTATCCCCCTATCAAGCAGATAGGGGGGTTTTAACCGTTTTCCAAATCCGTATTTCTCCAGGGT
>NC_051428.1:30920991-31004527 GCF_015228065.2 Penaeus monodon | reverse complement strand
GGGGGGCTGGTCGTGTCTCGGGCTGAGCGGCTGGTGGCTCGCTTGACCGTTGCCATAGCTTGAGAGGGTGGTACGGTGATCGAAGACTCACACCATTCCAGCCACTTTTCCTGCCTCACTCTGCTGGCAGTTTCCTTGGCATCCCTACAGCCTCCCTTAGGAGGGCTAGGTTGTCGGGGTTCTTTGCCTACGGAAATGTTTTCGGCACATATTTACCCCGTGGTTGACCTCCCTATTCTTGTCATTGAAGTACCAGGCGTCCTTGTGACTCGTAGGCCCAGGCCGAGTTTTGGGTATGGTCAGTGAGGCTGCCTCATCAATGGCATTTACAAGTCTGGTTGTAGCACTTCCACATTTCGCTTTGTGTGGGTCATTGCTTCTCAGACAGCGGGCCAAGGCGCTCTGGAACGCCTGCCAGTTGGCCTTGTCTGTTTTCATCTTGGATCGGTCGTGGTATTCGGCTGGGCCACTATCCATGAGGGTAGTTATAGTGCCATAATGGTCACTAGTGACGGTCTCATCGACACGCAGCCAATCCTCTCCACCAGAGTCGCAGTGGCCAGGGTGAGGTCTAGGACCCCTCCTCTGACATGCGTTGGCTCCTGGCTGTTGAGGAGAGCGATCTCGGGGAATGTCTCAAGCACGTTGGCTATGTGATGGCCAGCCGCATCCGGTGCCCTGCAGGGAGCCAGGATGGGGTGGTGTGCATTGAAGTCTCCCCCTATGATCACTCGGTCGTGTGCTGCGGAAGCACATACCTGGCTGATGTCTAAGCTACTACAGTGTGGCCGCTGTACACTTGTACAATTTCAGGGGCCCCCGGCCAGCTGAATCTCGACGGCAAGAGATTCAACATCTTCTCCACAGTGCGGTGCATCGGCTATTGCGGAGCAGGGAATTGTTGCTTTGACCAGGGTGATCAGGCCTCTTTTGCCATCGGAACGTGGCAGCGCGTAGACGTGATACCCGAGAAGCGAACAGCTTCCGCTGATAATGTCTCCTGGAGCATGACGATGTCAATGCTCCTTGATCGCACTATTGCGTGGAGGATGGCACTCCTTGAGGAGAAGCCACAGATGTTCCACTGCAGAATACTTAGATTGCGTGCCATGATGTTACTAATTGATAGTTACATCAGAGACATCGTCGATTCGGATTGACAGTCGGAGTCTGACAACTCCATTGTGAGATCCTCACTGCTTGAGGGTCTCCTTCGGCTGTCAGGCTATCCCTGGTCACTGGGGGTGGAGAGCCTTTGGTAGCTCTGACTTAGTGTTGGCTTTTTCTCTGGCCAGGCTGTTTCTGTGCATTGGCTGGCTTGCCTGGGCAGGCTCAGCTTCTTCTGATTCGGCTTGTGGCACTGAATCAGCCTGGTAGGCTCTGCCTGTGAGGGCATAGCCTGGCTGGCTCTGCCTGTGAGGGCATAGCCTGGGTGAAGTGGGGAGGGGAGTCTCGACCTGGGTGAGGGAGAGGATTGGGCTGATTTGGCCTCTCCTCTTCCTTCCCTTTATGCTTGCACAGTCTGTTTAATGTCGTCATGGCAAATTTGACTGCCTTATCCGCCTCTTCCTTGGTCCTGGACAAGAATACTGCCACTGCTGTGACTACAGCAGTGATCAGGATCGACATGTCCCCCTCGTCGAAGAACATGTCTTCTGGATCTGGGGGGACCGTTGTGGTGCTGTTGGAACCTTTCTCTGTGGTTCCTCTGCACTTTTTTACTTGGGGAACTCCTGTTTGTCGGAGATCTCCGGTTTCGGCTGGGGGGCAGCTTCCTTCCTCTTAGGAGGTCGGAAGCCTTTTCGCTTTGTCCTCCCCCAGACGTAGGTGCCTGGGGGGGCAGGAACAAAGTCTGGTCGCTTCTTAGCAACCTCTTGCCGTTTGAGGGCCGCCTCTTTCCTGACAGAGCAAGCCAGGCTCCAGGCGTGATGCCTCTTGGCACAGTTAGGACATTTGGCTGTTGTGTCCTTCTTTTCTTCTTTATATGCCTTGATGCACACCTCGGTGTTGTGTGCCTTGCTACAGACACCACATTTTGGCTTGGCTGTGCAGTTAGCCTGGTGGTGTCCGTACTTCTGGCACTTGAAACACCGAAGTGGTTCAGGCACATAAGTACGTAGGTGATAGGTACCCCAGTTACCCAGATCAAGGGTAGAGCTTGGGCTACCTTTCATGGTCACCAGGACTTGCCTGGTTGGAGTCTTCCCCTTCGACAATCGGGAAGCCTCCACGACCTGTGGGTGTGATGCGATCACCTCCACATCGTATGAGACTGAGAAGCCAAGTAGCACCATCTTGACCCTCTTTTCCTCGGGATTCAGTGGCGAGAGGCTCACTTTCCTCCCATCTTTTAGCTCCTTTGTTTCCTGCAGGAAACAAAGGGTGGCCTGATCTTTGGGCATGATGATCATGCCCTGATCTCGCGCAACCCGGATCGACAGCCGGATTTTGCGCTGGCTCTCCAATGCCCTGACCATTTGGTAGGCATTGTCGAAGCCTTCGGGTTTGACGGGGACCTTAAATTGCGGGAAACGCCTTGGGGGTCCAGACTCGCCATCAGAGTCGGTCTCCGGCCTCGGACGTTTCGGTCCGCCCTTTCGGCTTTGGGGCTTGCTCGTGGGGGCACCAGCTGTTTCGGCTGGTTCAGCTGGTGCTCCTGATTCAGTCAGTGGGGTCGTCTGAGGGGTGCTCAGAGGCCTTCCTGGTCTGGGTGCTGGCCTGGAGGGGCCAGCACGAGAGTCCATCTGTTGGACAATCTGGTGGACAGACATGTTTGTACATGCTTTTTCTGTCTTGTCCACCATCTTGGCAGCAGGCATGACAGTGTCATCCTGTGCTCGGGGTTTTCTTTTGCCACCCGGAGGCACGTAAGGCTTCAGGGTGGCTGCCGTGGTCTGGGCCTTGCACGGGTCGTCAACGGTCGTAACTTGGCAGTGCTTCATCCACTCACGCCCCCACCCACCACGGAGACCAACCAGGGGAAGCTGAGTGTTAGAACTAATGTCTAACAGCAACAGGGGTGATGAGTGGATATATGCAGCCAATTTGCCGTTTGCAGTGGTACTCACGGACGGTGTGGTACCAACGGCAGCATGACTGCTTGACCCTAGCCTCCCGAGGGAGACCAGCCGATTGACCTGACCGGGCCTGGATCAGGCCGCCTGTCTTGCCAGAATAGAGGACCAAAGAGGCGTGTTGCTAGCCGCAGGGCGTACTCGTGCACGGCATCGCTCAACCTCCAGGACTCCCGTCTCCCAGCTCACAAGGGTGCCACGCACGGCAAACACGTGGGTAGGTGTCAACCTCTGGGAGTATCCCAGAGGGGATGCCCTTCCACCTACAGGACATCATTGATGGGAACACTTCTGCTCCTCCCTCAGTGAGGAAGGGAGCTCTTTCACTTTTTCCAGGCAGTTCCTCTCCATTCCTCAGAGAGGACCTGTACCCTTTTTCAAAGTGAATCCCTCTTTTCTCTGAAACGCCCAAAGGTTGTTTCACCTCATCTGTTCCTGTCAGTTCCTTCATCCCTCTGAAAACAGCCGGCCACAGACTGTTTCACCACAGTGAGGGAGAGAAATTAACATTTTTCCAGGAGGTTCCTATGGCAGGACGGTTTTTAAGGTGAATCCCTCTTCTCTCTGAAACATCCAAAGGATGTTTCACCTCAGTGAGAGTAGGGGGGACCTGTACCTGTTCCAGTAAGTTCCTTCATCCCCCCTGAAGTACCCAACCACAGACTATTTCATCACAGTGAGGGAGAAAGACTAATTTTTATCCAGGTACTTCCTATCACGGGAATTTAAATGTTCTGTCTAGCAGCGCTATTAGACAGAACCTGGCTGAAGGCCTGACAAGGGGCTCTACCTGCCTATCGCCTATTCGAAAGAAAAAGAGTGGCAGCCCATCAGATGGTCTGCCAGACCAGTCCCTAGCAAAAGAATGGCAACCTATGCAACCGTAAGGCAGGCCTTCCCAAGGCCCCCAGACACACCCTCCCCTGGGGAGGTAAAGGTCTGCCCACGTCCGAGCAGCGCCCGAAGATGGGGTCCAGTTCAACCAGAAGTGTGCACAGAGTTATCCTAATGCGAAAATTCGTATAGGAAAGAGTAGGCTAGGAGGGCACGAAGCTACATGCAGCACATAGCATCGGGCCATCAACAAAGGGGGCGCGTCAACGTCCCGGGAACGCGGAAGAGCCGAGGCCGAGATTGCATGGGACCGGGCGCGGTTTCATCTCTTTAATATGCCCATGCAAAAGCCACACGACGAGGATCATGGGACTCTCTTGGGGTTGCTCGGCTCCACCGCTCGCCCGTCCGCCCCTTGCCCGGAACGATCCTCCTTCTCTCTGAATCGCCAAGTAGGCCGATTACGCAAGGGCGGAGAGTGAGGGAGGGAGAGGCCTTTCTCGCTGCTATTCCCCTGGGAAATTTTAAACGGTTGAAAAGCTGGCTTTTGGGTTAGCCAAGGGGAGTGGATGCGGTGACTCCTTTGAATTGGAGATATCCCTTTATTCCAGCGCTGTTTGCTCTGAATTGAAAAATTAAAAACGTTTGAGGTTATATTTAGTACTTTATGTTTAGTATATAAAATGGTAGTATGATTTCATTGATAAAAAAAAGCAAAGTATTTGGACTTTTTTAACTGATTGTGGAAAAAAGTTTTAAGTTTTTATTTACTATAAATGAATGTAATGCTATTATTATATTATCATTATTAGTATTATTATTATTAGTTATTGGGATTATTATTATTATCATTAACATCATCATTATTATTATTATAATTATCATTATTATTATCATTATTATTTTATTAATTTTCAGGTATTATATATTATTATATTATTATTATTATTATTATTATATTATATTATAATAATAAACATACCATTATTACATCATTATACCATTATCATTAAACCATTAATTATTTTTCTATCATTTACGGTCATGTTTATATCAGTATTATTATTATTATCATATCATGCTGCTTTTTTGTGTGTGCTCTTAAACATATATCATTTTCATACACTTTCATTATCAGTATCATTATTATCAAGATATTTTAACTATGATTATTGTGTTATCCAATCATTAGTATTTTATGAAAATTTAATTTTATTGCTTTTATCATTATTATTCATCATTGTTTATTGTATTATTATCTTTATTTATTTCATTGTCTCAATTATTAATATTGTGTTATTTTCAATTATTATTATCGCTTTATCAATGTCATATTGAAATTATTAACATGTATTATTATACTTTATCATTATCATTATTTATTATTATTATTATCATTATTATATTATATTTTATTTATTATTATTCAATTATATATTATATTATTATTATTACAATATCGTTATATTTAATGGGTATTATTTTATTATCATTACGATTATTTTCATATCATTACTAAGGTTAATTTATAGTGATTATTATTATTATTACTTTTATCATTATTATTTTTGCAATAAAAAATTATAATAAATAATTATTTTTATCATTATCATTATTATTATTATTATTATTATTATTATTATTATCATCATCATCATCATTATAATTATTATTAGGATTATTATTTATTATTGTTATATTATTATTAGTGGTATTATTCTTAGTATCATTATTATTATATTTAATTTATTTATTTATTTTTCATAATTCATAATAATAATAAGAATAATAAAATAATAATAATAATAATATAATAATAATAATTATCATCATATTATCATCAGATGCAATGATTATCATCATTCTTGCCATTATTATCATCATTTACAAGTATTATCATCATTATTGCCAATTAGTATCATCATTTTTGCAATGAATATCATTATTGCCAATTATTATCATCATTATTTCCATTATTATATCATTATTGTCATTCTTATCTCAATATTGAAAATTATTGCAGTTATAATATATATTTTGCAAACTATACTAATTAACAACTACAATAATAATAGTAATAACATTAAATAATAACAATAATAACGCTTTTATAATAATCTTTATATCATTATTTTAAATTAAATCGTTATTACGTAATTATTACTGTTATAATAATTATTTTTCTAATTATATTACAAGTAATAGTAATAATAACAATAATAATATTAATAACAAATTACAAAAAAAAAACAAAAAAACCCGGGGAAAAAAAAAACATGTACTCCTAGATACATTACTACACTTAACTATACTTATTATTATATTATTGTATATTACAGTTAGAATAAATTTTTGGTAATAATATCAATAAAATAAAGTAATAATAATAATAATAATAATATAATAATAATAATTGATAATATAATGATAATAGTAGGAATATTAAAATCATCAACTGCTATCAAAATTCTCTTTAGTCGCACTTTATCATCATTATTGTCACGATTAACTACAATTCTGGTAATTATTATCATTTATTACCCTAATAATTGCTAAATCATCAAATGAACGAAAACGTCATTTTGGAGTGTACTCTCAAAAGCTATATTTCGCTAGATTTTGGCGTTTTTTGACTTTTGGTTTGATTTTTTCTTTTACCCTTTTTATTATATATGGACACAATTCCTGCTATTATCATCATTATTATATGATTCTCATCCTTATTATCGTTATCCATCAATCATTATTATCATTATCATCATCATTATATCAATTATTGGCAAATTATATCATTCAACTATTCGCAATTATTATCATTATTGCAAATATTATATCATTATTGCCATTATTATCATCTTTATTGCCAGTTAGTAATCATCATTATTGTCATTATTATCATCAGTATTGAAATTTATTGCAGTATAATATATATTTTTGCAAAACTATACTAATCACAACTACAATAATAGTAGTAATAACATTAATAATAAACAAAATAAACGCTAATAATAATTATTCATTATGATTATTTAATTAATATCGTCATTACTGTAATATTTACTGTATAATAATTATTTTTGCAATTATACTACTAGTAAAATAATGATAATGATAATAATGTCAATAATAATATCAATAACAATATTATACGATAGTATTAGTTATTATTATAACTATTATATTATAAGTGTTTATTATTACAGTTATAATATATTTTTTGGCAATAATACTACAATTAAAGTAATAACAATAATAATCATAAATAATAATAATATTAATAATAATGATAACAATAATAAGCTAATAATAATGATTAATAGTAGTAATATTAATAATCATCAAAAAGTTATCAAAATTCTCTTTATCTCACTTTTATCATCATTATTGTCATGATTAATACAATTCTAGTAATATTATCATTATTACCCAATAAAGTGCCAAAATCATCAAAGATAAAAAAAAACGTCCCTTTTGGAGTGTACTCTCAAAAGTATATCTCGCTAGATTTTGCAGCTTTTTCGACTTTTGGGATTTTTTCTTGTACCCTTTTTTATTTATATATGGACAGACTTCCTGTATTATCATCATATTATCAGCTGATAATAAACAGATAATGATGATATTATTTTATTATCGTTATCATCATCATTATCATCATATGCAATGATTTCATATTATTGCATTTATTCGATTAATTATTACAAGTATTCATCATTATTGCAAATTATTATCATCATTATGCAATTATTATCATTATTACAATTATTATCATCATAATTGTCATTATTGTCATCATTATTGCCATATTATCATCAATATTATCATTATTATCATCATATATAATATATATTTTCGCAAATATACTAATAAACAAACTACAATAATAATAGTAATAAACATTAATAATAACAATAATAACGCTTTGTAAATTAATTATTATATCATTATTTTAATTAATATCGTTATTACTTAATTATTACTGTTATAATAATTATTTTTGCAATTATGCTATAGTTTAAAATAATGATATGACTAATAATAGGAATAATAATATTAATAACAATATTATAACGATTAGTATTACTTTATTATACTATATATTTATTATCTTATTACAGTTATAATATATATTTTGGCAATAATAACTAATAATTAAAGTAATTAATAATAATACAATAATGATAATAGAATGTTTACGCGGCCGCCTCTTCTCTCTAGCCACCAACACAAAGCAGGCTAGGCCGTACAGCGTGCCTATTCAAGGGTCGTGAACACTGAACAGGCTCCAGAGGCACCGAGCACCACATTTCCCAGAAACACCACGAGAGGAAGCGCCAAGTGGCGAGGCAGGGCACGAAATAACCACAAACTGACGTCTTTCTTTATTAACAAAAGGCTATATTCGCTAGATTTGCCGCTTTTTCGACGTGTGGGCTTTTTTTTTCTTTTTACTCTTTTTTATTATATATGACACAATTCCTGTTATTATCATCAGTATTTATCATGATTATCATCCTTATTATCTTATCATCATCATTATCATAATTATTGCATGATATCATCAGTATTGCCAATTATTATCATAATTATTACAAAATTATTATCATCATTATTGCAAATTATTATATCATATTGCAAATATTAACACTCTATTGCAATTATTTATCATTAATTTATTGCATTATTATCATCATTATTGCCATTATAGTATCATTATTGTAATTATTATCATTATCATTGCATTATTGCAGTTATAATATATATTTTTGCAACTATACTAATAAACAAAACCCCCCCCCAAATGATAATAGTAATAACATTAATATTAACCAATAATAACGCTTTTATAATTATTATTATATATTATTTTTAAATATATCGTTATTATTGTAATTATTACTGTTATAATAACTATTTTGCAATTATACAAACTAGTAAAAATAAGATAATGATAATAAAATACACAATTAAAATATTAATAATAATATTATAACGATTATTCTTTTTTTATTTAGAATTATTATATTATTAGTATATTACCAGTTATATATATTTTTGGCAATAATTACTAATAATTAAAGTAATACTAATAATAATAAAATAATAATAATAAATAATATACAATAAAAAATAATGTATAATATAATGATAATAGTAGTAAATATAAAGAATATCCAATGCTATCAAAATTCTAGTGTATTCTCACTCTTATCACAATTATTGTCATGATTAAACAATTCTGGTAATTATTATCATTATTCACCATAATACTTGCCAAAATCATCAAAGAAAACGATAATAAGGATGATTAATCATAATAATAATATGATAATAAAGGAACTGTCTCCATATATAATATAAAAAAGGGTAAAAGAAAAAAAAAAAAACCCAAAAGTCGACAAAAAGCGGCTAATCTAGCGAAATATAGGCCTTTTGAGAGTATACTCCAAAAGGACGTTTTTTCGATTCATTTGATGATTTGGCAAATTAAAAAAATTTTAGGGGGGGTTAAATAATGATAACATATTACCAGAATTGTATTAATCATGGACAATAATGATGATAAAAGTGAGAATAAAGAGAATTTTGATAGCATGATGATATTAATATTACTACTATTATCATTATTATTATCATTCTTCGTCTTATTCTCTTCTTCTTATTATTATATTATTATTATTAGTACTTGAATAGTAGTATATTGCCAAAAAATATATTCTAAACTGTCATAATACTTTCCAATGTAATAATAATAAGTAAATAACTACTACTAATCGTTATAATATTGTTATTATATTATTTTGCTATTATTATCATGAACATTATTTTTACTAGTAGTATTAATTGCAAAAAATAATTCATTATAACAGTAATAACTACAGTAATAACGATATTTATTTAAATAATGATATAGATAATTATTATAAAAGCGTTATTATTGTTATTATTAAGGTTATTACTAGTATTATTGCAGTTGTTATTAGTCTAGTATGCCAAAAATATATATATAACTGCCAAAATTGCAATAATGATGATAATAATGACAATAATGATGGATAATATGGCAACAATGATGTAATGTAGTGTGGCTAGTCATTATTATTGTAATAATGATAATAATTACCAGAATTGTATTAATCATGGCATAATGATGGATAAAAAAGGGGAATATAAAGAGAATTTTGATAGCATTTGATGATTATTAATATTACTACTATTATCATTATTATTATCATTATTATTATTATTATTATTATTATTATTATTATTATTATTATTATTACTATTACTTTAATTATTAATATTATTGCTAAAAAGATATATTATAACTGTAATAATAACAATAAATAATAATAATAATAAGCATAATAATAATAATACTAATCGTTATAATATTGTTATTAATATTATTATTGTTATTATTACATTATCATTATTTTTACTATGGTATAATTGCAAAAATAATTATTCATAAACAGTAATTAATTACAGTAATAACGATATTAATTAAAATAATGATATAAATAATTATTTATAAAAGCGTTATTATTGTTATTATCAATGTTATTATTATTATTATTGTAGTTGTTATTAGTATAGTTGCAAAAAAATATTATTGAAACGCAATATTGCAAATAATATAATAATAATGACAATAAGATGATAATAATGGCATAATGATATAATAATCGGCCAGTAATGATGATAATTAATTGCAATAATGATAATAATGCAATAATGATGATAATAATTGTAATAATGATGATGTAATTGCAATAATGATGATAATCATTGCAATAATAAGATCATGCTGATGATAACGATAATAAGGATGATAATCATGATAATAATGATGGATAAGAACAGGAATTGTGTCCATCATATAATAAAAAAAAGGTAAAAGAAAAAATCTCAAAAAGTCGAAAAAAGCGGCAAAATCTAGCGAAAATATAAGCCTTTGGAGAGTATACTCCAAAATGACGTTTTTCCGATCATTGATGATTTTGGCAATTATTAGGGAATAATGATAATAATTACCAGAATTGTATTAATCAGACAATAGTGAGGATAAAAGTGAGAATAAAGAGAATTTTGATAGGCATTTGATGATTATTAATATTAAGCACCTCTTATCATTATTATTATCATTATTATCAGTATGATTTTATTATCATTATTATTATTCTCAGTATTTGTATTATCATTGAGTATCATTTTTATTTTTAAGTATATTTTTTTATTTTAATTTATTATGATCATGATTAGATTATATTAATTTAATTATTAGTATTATTGCCAAAAAGATATTTAACTGTAATAATAACAATAATAATAATAATAAGTATAATATAATAATACTAATCGTTATAACTTGTTATTATATTATTATTGTTATGATTATTCATTATCATTATTTTTTCTAGTTGTTAATTGCCATAAATAATTATTATAACAGTAATAATTCAGTAATAACGCTTGATTAAAATAATGATATAAATAATAAATTATAAAAGCGTTAATATTGTTTATTAATGTTATTACTATTATTAGTGTAGTTTTATTAGTATAGGTGCAAAAATATATTATTATAACTGCAATAAATTGCAATAAAATGATAATTAATGAGAATAATGATGATAATAATGGCAATTAATGATGATAATAATGGAAATAATGATGTAATAATTGCAATAATGATAATAATTGCATAATGAATGATACTAATTGCAATAATGATGAATAATTTGTAATAAGGATGATAATAATTGCATAATGATGATAATATTGGCCACATATGATGATAATGATTGATGATAACGATAATAAGGATGATAATCAGATAATAGATGATAATAAAGGAATTTGTGTTCATATATAAATAAAAAAAAGGGTAAGAAAAAAAAATACCAAAAGTCGAAAAAGACCGCAAAATATAGCGAAATGATAGCCTTTGAGAGTACACTCCAAAATGACGGTTTTTCGATTCATTTGATGATTTTGCAATTATTAGGGTAATAATGATAATAATTACCAGAATTGTATTAATTATGACAATAATGATGATAAAAGTGAGAATAAAGAGAATTTTGATAGCATTTGATGATTATTAATATTACTGCTATTATCATTATCATTATTATTATTATTATTATTATCATTATCATTATCATTATCATTATCATATAGTATTATTAGTATTATTATGATTAATAGTATTATTATTATTATTATTACTTTAATTATTAGGTTTATTGCCAAAAAATATATTATAACTGTAATGATAACAATAATAATAATAATAAGTATAATAATTAATAATACTAATCGTTATAATATTGTTATTAATATTATTATTGTTATTATTATCATTATCATTATTTCTACTAGTAGTATAATGGAAAAAAATTATTATATCAGTAATAACTACAGTAATAAACGATATTTAATTTAAATAATGATATAAATAATTGTATAAAAGCGTTATTATGGTATTATTAATGTTATACTATTATTATGTAGTTGTTATTAGTTATAGTTGCAAAAATATATATAATAACTTGCAATAATTGCAATAATGATGATATAATGACAATAATGATGATAATAATAATAATAATGATAATGTAGTGTGGCTAGTCCCACGCGCGACGTTATCTTCGCGACGGCGGAGCATCCTCGCCCGCGCGCTACCTGCGTCGGCAATGTGTACTTTCCGCACAGCATTTCCAACCTTTTACCCTAACATTAGTAGTTTTTATTACCTGATGTTCGTGTTTTTTGTTTGTTTTGTTTACCCGTTGGGTACATTTTCTTTGGTTCTCGTTTGATTTTGATTAAACTTACCTTTTTACTTTGTAACTGCAAGTTCTTTGTTGGCATGCCTAGTTTTAAGTATCCATTGTTTTCCTTGTTTTATTAATTGTAAATAAATCATATAAAGTTTTATCTATTAGGATGACCACTTTTACAAACATTATTTTTATCTATTATTTTAGCATGGGCATTTATTGTGATTGTTATATTTTCATCATTTAACTAAAATACTCAGTATTGTAAATTTATCAATAGGTTTTTATTTTTATCCTTAAAACCTGTAAATAATGACGTCACCTCACCCCCTCACCCCAATGACCCCTCCCCCCCCTGAAAATAAACATTTCGGTAGAGACGCTGCAGGAACATGGTTCTTTTTCTCCTATTTTTTTCTGACTGAAACCGGCTCCCCGCGCCAAAGGAGCACAAAGTAGAAATCGGGATTTGTTCCAGTCTAAATATCCTAAGTCTCTCACCGTCGATATACATCCAGCCATAGTTTTTCCTGTTAGTGTATAATGCATGCTGTTTCATAAGAGTGTTTGAGCCACTTCGTTTTTTGGTGTTTTTGTTTATTATTATTATTATTATTGCCATTATTATTATTATTATATTATTATTATTATTATAATTATTATCATTATTATTATTATTATTATTCATAATATCATAATTATTATTATTATTATCATGATTATTATTATTATTACTTTAAATATAGTAAATTATGCCAAAAAATAATTATAACTGTAATAATAACAATAATAATAATAATAATAAGTATTATAATAATAATAAATCGTTATAATATTGTTATTAATAGTATTATTGTTATTATTAGCATATCATTATTTTTACTAGTAGTATAATGCAAAAATAATTATTGTAAACTTTTAATAATTACAGTAATAACGACATAATTAAAATAATGATATAAATGATTATTATAAAAGCGTTATTATTGTTATTACTATTCATTATGTAGTTGTATTAGTATAGTTGCAAAAATATATATTCATAACTGCAATAATTGCATAATGATTGACAATAATGATGATAAAATCTCAATAATGATGATAATAATGGAAATAATGATGATAATAATTGCAATAATGATAATAATTGCCATAAGATGATAAAAATTGCAATAATGATAATAATTGTAATAATGAGGATAATAATTGCAATAATGATGATAATCATGCAATAATTGATTTTGGCAATTATGTAGGGTAAAATGATAATAATACAGAATGTATTAAATCATGACAATAATGATGATAAAGTGAGAATAAAGAGAATTTGATAGCATTTGTGATTATTTAATATTACTATATTATTCATTATTGCTACGCCAGTGGACTCTCTCTCTGTGCGAAAACCAAAAAAAAAAAATGTGTTAAACATGAAAGGATGACTGGGCACTGTGTTAACATGAAGGGACCGGGCAAACATGACGTAAACTGGCGTTCATCGGGAGGAGCGGAGGAACAAGCCAGGAGACGGAGTTGGGGTGCGCCTCCTGTGAAGACCTTCGGTATGTGCCCGTGTGACCTGATAAACACTTTGTGTTGGCCCTTTTATAAGCTGCATTGTGAAGTGGACATGCTGGTTTCCCCCCTGTATTGTGCCTTATAGAAGTGTACGGTAAATACTTGTGTAAATAAAAGGAAAGACTGTCATTTTTGTGTTATTTCGGCCCTTGCCGCCACTTGCGCTTTTCCTTTCTCGTGGGTCTGGGACGCTGTGGGCTCGGGCCTCTTGGGAGCTGTGCAGTGTTCTCGACCCTGTGAATAACACGCCGTCTGCCTAGCTTGCTATGTGTTGGTGGCAGAGAGACATAACAAATGGTGTCAGGAGTGGGATTTGTGATATTTGATCAGTGAGACGCGCCGATTTATCATGTCCAAAGATGGCGGCAGCCATGAGGGAGAGGAGACTATGACTGAGCAGGGCCGAGTGAGGTCGAAGCCGAGCCAGATGGACCTGATCACTGCCATGCTGCCGGTATGAGGGAGGAACTGGCACAAGGGAGAAGATCAGGCACAGAGGGGCACGCGAGCAGGCGCACCATCTCGTGCAGGGCAAGGAAGGCAGAGGAAACAGTTCTGCCAACTTGTGGAGGGCTACAGCGCAATCTTGCATCTGTGAAGATGGAAACTCAGCAGTACACCGACAAAGGCCTTGCAAACAAGCGTGAAGAGGAACTGTCGGAGGAGGTGCAGACTTCTGAAGGGCGATGTTCAGGCTGAGGGGGAAGTGAAGGCAGAACAGCGGCGTCATGAGGTAGTAACGCTGCAAGCAGAGGAAGCAGACGAGGTCCTGCAAAACAGATGCCAGAGTGTAGATTTACTGGGGCTGCATGGGGTCCGTGGCAGGAAACCCCGGGCCTCCGCAGCGTCGTGTCGGAGCCAGTGGTCGCTGGCAGAAGGATGGGGAACCCATCGGAAACCGCTCCCTTGGGTATACGGTGGCGGCAAACTCGGACCCGGTCAACCCGCCTCGGTGCCTCCCTCCCCCTTCCTTCCCCCCCGGGTGTGTAGTTCACGGCAACCACGTTTCTCACCTGGCAGGCCCTCGCCTCAAGACATTCTGTGAGGCCGTAAGCCAGCCTGAGTACGAAGGGAAGGTGGCCTGGGAGCCATATGTCGCCCAAATTTCAAATGCTGGCATCTGCCCAGGGCATGGAGCCAGGAAGAGAAGGCCCTTGCAGCTGGTAACTCCGCTTAAGGGGCCCCGAGTTGGAAGTGTTGTGGGCTCTGCCGCCATCCCAACAGCCTCTTACACCAGCGTAGCGGAGGCTTTGAAACGCCGTTTCGGCACCACCACCAGGCCGAGGTATTCGCGGCCGCTTGAACAAAGTGGACTTCGTGAGCGTGGGCGAGGACACTGTCCAGTGGGCAGGATGTGGAGTCGCTGGTAAAGGAGGTTGTACCTGCGGGCTGCGGGAAGAGATGATCATGGTCCTGGCCCGCGATTTCTTTGTTGACGCTTTGCAGGACAGCAGTGCAAAAATTCTCCGTCAAAGCAGAACACCATGAGGAACCTGCAGGTGGCGCTGGCGAGGGCCTGGCAGTCGTGGCCTTCCTGAAGGCAACCAGGGCCAGGGCCAGATGCTCAGCCCACCGTGACCTCCGGGGCCGGAAGGCTAAAAGTGGAGAAGGCAGCATTGAGGAAGGTGAGCCCGAGCACTTTCACAAGTTTGTGTTGGAGCTGGCGGAGAGGTAGGGCACAGGGACATAGTCAGTGTCGGAGGGAGCGGAGAACCACGTCCTCTCAACTGGATGGATTCTGATGCCTTCCAGCAGTGCTGCAAGGGACTGTGGCCAAAGAATGCGTCACCATCTGAGTGCAGTCCTAAGGGCTAAGGAAGGTGGTACAGTGGAAAACTCGGACAGGCTGGGAGAAGGGCGTCCGAAACCCAGCCGTCCTCGGTTCCGGGCCCCGACTTGGGTAAGCTGCTGTCGAACCAGCACGATGCACGGTGGAGGGTCAATAGATGGGAAGCCCATGCCGCCTGGACAGTGGACACTGGGGCGATGAGAAGACCCTAGTGCGGCCTGATAGGTGGCCACTATGCGACTTTCCAGACGCACCACAGGAGACTGGTGGTGGTCACGGGGCATTTATGTGCAGCTCAGGGCCAGTGGAGGCTCGTATTGGGCTTGGCAGCACGGGTGCGCGGCTGCCGGTGTATGTGGCCGATCTGGACGAGCACTGCCTTGCTGGGCCTTGAATACCTGACGCCAGAGTTAAGGGCGTGTGTCGACCTTGACGGAGCTGGTGAGGGTGCACGGTGAAGATGATGCCCTTGCTTACAGAGGATTGGCTGTGAAGAGGTAGTTACGGCTGCGCGACTGCACCTGCCCCTCAGGACAGAGTCTAGAATCGGTGTCGACTATCAAGAGTGATGCGGGCGAGTAGAGGGCCTCTGAGACCGTCCAAAACCTGCAGCCTGGCATGATGGCGTAGCGGTGGCGGAGCCTTGTGGAGAGGGGACAGTGTTGGTAGCTAACTTCTCCAAAAGGACCGAGTGCCAGTGTGCAAGCGGGCACTTGTGAGGAAGTGGAGCGTCCAGAAGAGTCGTCGGGGAGCGAGGAGTTGGTTGGCTGCTTAACCCGCGTCGGAAGCGAGGGCTCTCGCCGAAGCTACAGAGCCCCTGGGAAGGGCCATACATGGTGGTAGCGGCCCTCTCTGATGTCACCTATGAATTCCAGAGGGCTGAAAACGACCGTCGGTTGTCACGTGGACCGGCTGTGCGATTACCATGGGACAGGAAGCTACTCCTGGGGACATGGTGAAAAAGAAGATGCGTTAGCCCAGTAGCGGCCGATGAGGACGTGCAGGGACGCTGACGAAATGAGGACGAGCCTTGGACGGTGAGGGCGATGCAACAGACGTCAATGGCTGACCCTGAGCCAAGTCTTGGAGCAGAGATACCCTCTGGGTTGCCACTGCCAATCTACCGCCCCCACGCCGCCTCCAGAGCGACCCCAGCTGGATGAAAGATTTTTGCGTTCTGATGAAATGATTTTCAATTAGGTACTTTGTTTGAAAGATTTTGTTTGCTTCTGAGGACTAATTTTAAGATAAAGTATCCCCCTATCTGCTGATAGGGGGGATAGTGCTACGCAGTGGCTCTTTGTCTTGTGCTACACATGTGTTAACATGAAAAAGGATGACCGGGGCATGTGTTAACATGAAGGGACCTCGGGCAAACATGACGCAACTGGCGTGAGCGGAGGAGCGGAGGAACAAGCCAGGAGACGGAGTTGGGTGCTTGCTCCTGTGAAGACCTCGTGGTGCCTTTGAATGATAAAACTGTGTGTTGCCCTGTTATAAGCTGTACGTGCCAGTGGGACATTCTGGTTCCCCCTGTATTGTGCCTATAGAAAGTGTACGGTAAATGTGTAAATAAAGGAAAGACTGTCATTTTGTGTTTATTTCGTGCCCTGCCTCGCCATTGGCGCTTCCTCTCGTGGTGTTCTGGACACTGTGGTGCTCGTTGCCTCTTAGGTGTTCAAGTGTTCACGACCCTGTGATAAGACGCTGTCGGCTAGCCTGCTTTGTGTTGGTGAGAGAGACGAGGCGGCCGGCGTAAAACATTATATTATAATTATTATTATGATTATATTACTGTATTTTAGTATTATTGCCAAAAGATAGATTATACGTAATAATGATAATAATAATAATAAGTAAATAATAGTAATACTAATTCGTTATAATATGTATTAATATTATTATCTTATTATTATCAATATTCATTATTTTAACTAGTAGATAATTGCAAAAATAATTATTATAACAGTAATAATTACAGTAAAACGATATTAATTAAAATAATGATAGAATTAATTATTATAAAAAGCGTTATTATTCGTATTATTTAATGTATTTACTATTATTATTGTAGTTGTTATTAGTATAGTTGCCAAAAATATATATTAATATGATGATACTAATGATTGATAGATAATGGCAATAATGATGATATAATGGCAATAATATGATAATAATTGTAACTAATGAATAACAATTGCAATAATGATGATAATCATTGCAATAATGAGATAATGCTGATGATAACGATAAATAATAATTAATATCATCATTATCTGTTATATCATCATGAATTAATAATGATTGATAATAACAGGAAATTCTGTCCATAATATTAATAAGAAAAAAGGGTAAAAGAAAAAAATCCCAAAAGTCGAAAAGCCCGGCCCCAAATCTAGCGAAATATAGCCTTTTGAGAGTATACTTCAAAATGACGTTTTTTTTTATTCATTTGATGATTTTGGCACTTATTAGGGTAATAATCATAATAATTACCAGAATTGTATTAATCATGACAATAATGATGATAAATGTGAGAATAAAGAGAATTTTGATAGCATTTGATGATTATTAATATTACTAGTATTATAATTATTATCATTATTATTATTATTACTATTATTATTATTATTATTATTATTATTATTACTTTAATTATTAGTATTATTACCAAAAAATATATTATAACTGTAATAATAATAATAGTAATAATAATAATAATAATAAGTATAATAATAATAATAATAATCGCTATAATATTGTTATTAATATTATTATTGTTATTATTATCATTATCATTATTTTAGTAGTCGATATAATGCAAAAATAATTATTATAACAGTAATAATTACAGTAATAACGGATATTATTAAAAATATTGATATAACTAATTATAATAAAAGCGTTATTAATTGTTAATTATTCATTAATGTTATTACTATTATTATTGTAGTTTGTTATTAGTATAGTTGCCCAAAAAAGATATATTATAACTGAATTAATTGCAAGAAGATGGATAATAATGGACAATAAATGATGATAATAATGGCTAAAGAATGATGATAACAATGGCATTAATGATGATAATAATTGTCAATAATGATAATAACTTGCAATAATGATGATAATAATTGCAACTAATGATGATAATTAATTGTAAATATGATGAATAAATAATTGCAATACTGATGATAATCATTGCAATAATGAATGATGATAACGATAATAAGGACGATAATCATGAAATAAATGATTGATAATAACAGAATTGCGTTCATATATAATAAAAAAGGGTAAAAGAAAAAATCCCACAAGTAAAAAAAGCGGCAAAATCTAGCGAAATATAGCTTTTCAGAGATACTCCAAAATGACGTTTTTTCGATTCATTTATGTTTGGCAATTATTAAGGTAATAATGATAATAATTACCAGAATCTATTAATCATGAACAAAATGATGATTAAAAGTGAGAATAAAGACAATTTTGATAGGCATTGATGATTATGTAATATTACTACATATTCTCATTATTATTCATTCTTATTTTCTTCTTCTTATTCTTCTTATTATTATTATATTACTTTAATTATTAGTATTCATTGCCAAAAAAAAAAAATATTATAACTGTAATAATAAAAAATAATAATAATATATAATAATAATAATAATTAAGTAATAAATAATAATAATAATCGTTATAATATTGTATTAAATTATTATTGTTATTATTATCATTATATTTATTTTACGACTTAGTATAATTTGCAAAAATAATTATTATAACAGTATAATTAAAGTAATAACGATATTAATTAAGATAATGAAATAAATAAATATTATAAAAAGCGTTATTATTGTTATTATTATGTTTATTACCATTATATGTAGTTGTTATAGTATAGTTGCAAAAATATTATTATTAACTGCATTAATTGCCAATAATGATGATAATAATGACAATAATGATAATATAATGGCAATAATGATGATAAAATGTAATAATGATGACAATAATGGCAATAATGATGATGTAAGTGTAATAATGATAATAATGCAATAATATGATAACAATTGCAGTAATGGTGATAATAATGCAAATAATGATGATAATAATCTCAATAAGAATGATAATGATGATGATAACGATATAAGGATGAAATCATGCTAATAATGATGATATAACAGGAATTGTGTCCATATATAATAAAAAAGGGGTAGAGAAAAAAATCCCAAAAGTGATAAAAGTGCAAAATCTAGCGAAATATAGCCTTTGAGAGTACACTCCAAAATGGACGTTTTTTTATTCATTTGATGATTTTGGAATGATTCGGGTAATAATGATAATAAGTACCAGAATTGTAGTAATCATGACAATAATGATGATAAAAGTGAGAATAAAGAGAATTTTGATAGATTGATGATTATTAATATTATATTAATTATTATATTATTATCATTATTCTTATCTTCTTATTATTATCTAGTATTATTATCATATATTATTAGTACTTTAATTATTAGTATTTTCCAAAAATAATATCATAACTGTATAATAACAATATAGTTAATAATAATAAGTATAATAATAATAATCACTAATCGGTATATATTGTTATTAATATTATTTTCGTTATTACTATCATTATCATTTATTTTTTACTTAGTTGTATAATCGCAAAAAGAATATTATAAACAGTAAATAATTACAGTAATAACGATATGATTAAGATCAATGATATAAATGATTATATAAAAACGTTATTATTGTTATTATTAATGTTTAGTACTATTATTATTGTAGTTGTTATTAGTATAGTTTCAAAAATATATATTATAACTGCAATAATTGCAATAATGATGAGAATAATGACAACTAATGATGATAACAATGCAATAATGATGATAATATTGGTAATAATGATGATAATAATTGCAATAATGATTACTAATGGCAAAAATGATGATAATAATTACAAAATGATAATAATAATTGTAATAATTGATGATAGAATGCAATAATGATGAATAAATCATTGCAATAATGGATGATAATGTTGATAATGATGATGATAACGATAAACAAGAATGAGAATCATGATAATAATGATGATAATAACAGGAATTCTGTCCATATATAACTAAAAAAGGTAAAAGAAAATATCCCAAAAGTTGAAAAAGCGGCAAAATCTAGCGAAATATAGTCTTTTGAAAGTTAACACTACAAAATGACGGTTTTTTCGATTCATTGATGATTTTCGCAATTATTAGGGTAATAATGATAATAAATTACCAGAATTGTATAATCATGACAATAATGATGATAAAAGTGAGAATTAAGAGAATTTTGATAGCATTTGATGATTATTAATATACTACTATATCATTTATATTATCATATTCTTATTCTTATTTTTCTCTTTCCTCTTCTTCTTCTTCTTATTATTATTATTATTATTATTATTATTCTTATTATCATTATTATTTTATTACCTTAAATTATTAGTATTAATGCCCAAAAAAGAATCCTATAACTGTAAATAATAACAATAAAAATAACAATAAATAATAAGTATAATTATAAAATACTAAACGTTATAATATTGTTATTAATATTATTTTTGTTATTATTATCATTATCAGTATTTTTACTAGTAGTACAATTGCAAAAATAATTATTATAACAAGTAATAAATTACAGTAAATAGATATATAATTAAGATAATGATATAAATAGGTATTATAAGCGTTATTATCGTTATAATTAATGTTATTACTATTATTATTGTAGTTGTATTAGTATAGTTGCAAAAATATATATCATAAACTGCAATAATTGCAATAATGATGATAATAATGAAAGTTAAATTATGTAATAATGCAATAATGATGATATAATTGCTATAATGATAATAATGAAATTAATGATGATGATAATGTAGTTAATGATGATAATAATTGCAATAAAATGATGTAATCATTGCAATAATGAATAGATAATGATGCAAGATGATAACGATAATAAGATGATAATCATGAAAATAATGATGCTAAGAACAGAATGTTTCCATATATAATAAAAAGGGTAAAGAAAAAAAAAGCCAATAGTCGAAAAAAGGGCAAAAATCTAGCGAAATATAGCCTTTTGAAAGTTCGAACTCCAAAATGACGTTTTTCGATTCATTTGATGATTTTTGGCAATTATTAGGGTAATAAATGATAATAACTTACGAGAATTGTATTAATCAATGACAATAATGATAAAAATTGGAAAAAGGAGAATTTGATAGAATTTGATGATTATTAATATTACCCATCATATCATTTATTATTATTGTTATTTATTATTATTATTATTATTATTATTATTATTATATTATTATTATATTATTATTATATTTATTATAGTATTGATGGGCAAAAAAATATATTATAAACTGTAATAATAACAATAATAAAATAATAATAAGTATAATAATAAGAATACTAAAAATCGCCTAGAATAGTGTTATTAATATTATTATTGTTATATTATCATTATCAAATTTTTAATAGTAGTTATAATTGGAAAAATACTTATTATAACAGTAATTATTACAGTACTAAAACGATATTGATTAAGATAATGATATAAATAATTATTATAAAAGCGTTATTATTGTTATTATTAATGTTATTACTATAATTATTGTAGTTGTTATTAGCATGATGCAAAAATATATATTATAACTGCAATAATTGCAATAATGATGATAATATTGAAATAATGATGATAATCACGGCAATAATTATGATTAATCATGGTGAAATAATGATGATAATAATTGCATAATGATAATAATGCAATAATGAATGATAATCATTGCCAATAATGATGATAATGATGATGATAACGCTAATAAAGGGATGAAATCATGATAATAATGATGATACACTACAAGTAATTGTGTCCCATATATAAATAAAAAAGGTAAAAGAAAAAAATCCCAAAAGTCGAAAAAGCGTGCAAATCTAGCGAAATATAGCCTTTTTAGAGTACACTCGAAAATGACGTTTTTCGATTCATTGATGATTTTGTAATCATTAGGGTAAATGGACAATAGTTACCAGAATTGTATTAATCATGACAATAATGATGATAAAAAGTGAGAATAAAGAGAATTTTATAGCATTTGATGATTATTAATATACTATTATTATTATTATTATTATTATTATATTACATATTATTATTATTACTATTAATTATATATATTATTATTATTAATTATTATTACTTTAATTATTCTTAATATTCGCCAAAAAGTATATTATAAACTGTAATAAAAAAAAATAATAATAATAATAATAATTAATAATAATAATAATAATAAAATAATAATAATAATAACGTTATAATATTGTTAGTAATATATTATTATTATATTAGTCAATAACCATATTTTACTAGTAGAATAATGCAAAAATAATTATTATAACAGTTAATAATCAGTAATAAACGATATTAATTTAAATAATGATATAATAATTATTATAAAAGCGTTATATTGTTATATTAATGTTATGACTATATTATTGTAGTTTTAGTTAGTATAGTTGCAAAAAAATATATTATAACTGCAATAATTGCAATAATGATGATAATAATGACAATAATGATGATAAATAATGGCAATAATAATGGATAATAATGGAAATAATGATGATAATATTGCAATAATGAAATTGCCCAAATGATGATAATAATTGTAGTAATGATGATAAGAATTGCAATAATGATGATAATCATTGCAATAAGGATGATAATGGATGTGATAACGATAATAAGGATGATAATCATGATAATAATGATGATAATAACAGGAATTGGGTCCATATATAATAAAAAAGGGTAAAAGAAAAAAATCCCAAAAGTCGAAAAGGCGGCAAAATCTAGCGAAATATAGCCTTTTGAGAGGCACTCCAAAATGACGTTTGCGATTAATTGATGATTTTGGGGGAAATTATTAGGGTAAATAATTATAATAATTACCAGAATTGTATTAATAATGACTATAATTATGATAAATAAGTGAGAATAAAGAGAATTTTGATAGCATTTGATGATTATTAATATTACTACTATTATCATTAATATCATCATTCTTCTTCTTCTTCTTCTTCTTCTTCTTATTATTATTACTTTGATTATTAGTATTATTGCCAAAAAAATATATTATAACTGTAATAATAATAAAAAAAAATAATAAAAAGGCATTAATGAAATAATAATATCAATCGTTATAATATTGTGTATTAATTTATTATTTTATTATTATCAGTATCATTATTTTTACTAGTAGTATAATTGCAAACAATAATTATTATAACAGAATAATTACAGTACTAACGATATTAAATAAGTAATGATATAAATAATTATTATTAAAAGGTTATTATTGTTATTATTAATTGTTATTACTATATATTGAAGTTTTATTAGTCATGCAAAAAATATATATTATACTGCAATAATTGCAATATGATGATAAAAGGACAATAATGATGAAATAATGGAAAAGAATATGATAATAATGGCAATATGATGTAATACATTGCAATAATGATAATAATTGCAAGTAATGATGATAATAATTCAATATTGATGATAAAATTGTAATAATGATGATAATAATGTTATATGTAGATAATAATAGCAGAAATGATGATAATGATGAAATGAGATGATAACGATAATAAGGATGATAATCATGATAATAATGATGATAATAACAGGAAGTGTTCCATATATAATAAAAAAAGGTAAAAGAAAATAATCCAAAAGTCGAAAAAAGCGGCAAAATCTAGCGAATATCAGCCTTTGTGCGAGTACAAGTCAAAAGACGTTTTTCCATTCATTGATGAATGTGGCAATTATTAGGGTAATACTGATAATAATTACCTGAATTCTATTAATCATGACCAATAATGATGATAGAAAGTAGAATAAAGAGGAATTGGATAACATTGATGAATTATTAATATTATTAACTATTTCTTATCTATTATCATTTATTATCATTATTCATCATTATTATTATATTATGATGATTATTATTATTATTATCTTATTAATTACTTTAATTATTAGTATTCATTGCCAAAAAATATATTATAACTGTAAAAATAACAATAATAATAATAATAAGTATAATTATATAATACGAATTGTTATAATATTGTATTAATATTATTATTGTTTTGATATCATTATTATTATTTTTATCTGTAGTATAATTGTAAAAATAATATAATAATAGTAATAATTACAGTAATAACGAATAGTAATTAAAATAATGATATAAATAATAATTAGAAAAATTTTATTAATTGTTCTTTATTATTGTTATTACTATTATTATTGTAGTGCTATTAGTATAGATGTAAAAATCTAATTATAACTGCAATAATTGCAATAAATAATGATAATTATTGCAATAATGATGATAATAATTGTAATAATGATGATAATGATGATAATAATATTATAATGATGATGATAATGATAATACTGATGGTAATCATGATAATAATGATGATAATAACAGGACATTGTGTCCATATATAATAAAAAAATGTAAAAGAAAAAAAATCCCAAAAGTCGAAAAAACGGCATAATCTAGATTCGAGAGTAAGACGCCAAAATGAAGTTTTTTTCCCAGTCATTTCATGATTCTGGTAATTATTAGGTAAATAATGATAATAATTACCTCAAATTCTATTAACATGGACAATAAATGATGATAAAAGTGAGAATAAGAGAATTTGGATAACATTTGATGATTATTAATATAGTAGTAATATCATTATTATTTATCTTATTATTCACTATTGTTATTATTATTATTATTGTTATTATTATTATTATTATTATTATTATATTATTATTATTATTATTTATTATCCTTTAATATTCAGTATTATGCCAAAAAATTATTATAACTGTAATAATAACAATAATAATAATAATAAGTATAATTCATAATGATACGATTGTTATAATATTGTTATATATATCTATTGTTATTATTATCATTATTATTATTTTTACTGAGTAGTTAATTGTAAAAATAATTATTATAACAGTAATAATTGCCAATTAAGAACGATATTAATTAAAAAAGATATAAATAATGATTATAAAAAACGTTATTATTTTTATTTATTTATTGTTATTACTATTATTATTGTAGTTGTTATTAGTATGATGTAAAAATTATAATATTATAACTGCAATACTTCCAATAATAATGATAATTATTGCAAGGAATGATGATAATAATTGCCAATAATGATAATGGATGATAATGGATGATAATGATGATGATAACGATAATAATGATGATAATCATGATAATAATGGATGATAATAACAGGAATTGTGTCAGATATAATAAAAAGAAGTAAAAGAAAAAAATCAAAAGTCGATAAAGTGGCAAAATCTAACGACATATAGCCTTTGAGAGTATATCCAAAAGGGGGGGGGGGGGGGGGGGGGGGGGGACGGGGTTTTTTTTTTTTTTTTGTTTTTCCATTCCTTTGCTGATTCTGGCACTTATTAGGGTAATAATGATAGAAAGTACCTGAATTCTATTAATCATAACAATAATGATGGATTAAAAGTGAGAATAAAGAGAATGGATACCATTGATGATTATTATATTATTACTATTATGCATTATATTATCCCTTATTTCATTATTACTATTATTACTTAATTATTATTATTATATTATTATTATTATTATTATTATTTACTTTAATATTGTATTATTGCCAAAAATATAGTATAACTGTACTAATAACACTACATGATAATAATAAGTATTAATTATAATAATACGAATGCTGTAATATTGTTATTAATATTTATTATTGTGATTATATCATTATTATTTTTTTACTGGTAGTATAATTGTAAAAATAATTTTATAACAGTAATTAATTACAGTAATAACGAATTAATTTAAATATTGATATAAATAATGATATAAAACGTTATTATTGTTATATTATTGTTATTCTATTATTATTGTAGTTGCTATAGTATAGATGTAAAAAGGAAATATTCTAACTGCAAAAAAAAAATAATAATGATAATTATTGCCAAATGATGATAATAATGCAGTAATGATGATAAATTAGGATGATAACGATAATAAGGATGTAATCATGAAATAATGATGATAATAACAGGAATTATGTCCATATATAATAAAAAAGGTTAAAGAAAAAAATACCAAAAGTCGAAAAGGCGTCAAAAATCTAGCGAAATATAGGCATTTTGAGAGTATTACTCCAAAATGACGTTTTCCATTTCATTTGATGATTCTGGGAATATTTAGGAATACTGATAATAATTACCTAAATTCTATTAATCATGACAATAATGAGATAAAAGTGAGGAATAAAGAGAATTTGGATAACATTTGACGATTATTACATATTATTATTATTATTATTATTATTATAGTATTATTATTATTTATTTATTATTATTAGTATTATTATTGTTATTATGATTATATTATTATTATTTTATTATTATTATATTTTTTATATTATATAATATATATTATATTATATATAATATATACTATATATATATATATATATATATATATATATATATTATATATACTAATATCATATATAAATAATAAATAATAATAATAATAAATAATAATTAATAATAATAATAATAATAATAATAATATAATAATAATAATAATAATAATAAGATAATAATCGTAAAATGGTTAATCAAATTTTCTTTATTCTCACTTTTATCATCCATTATTGTCATGATTAATAGAATTTAGGTAATATTATCATTTATTACCAATAATTCCCAGATCATCAAAGGAATGGAAAAAAAAAAGGAAAAAAAAAAGTTCATTTTGGAGATACTCTCAAAAGCTATATTTCCTAGATTTTTGACGCTTTTCGACGTTGGTATTTTTTGTCTTCTACCTTTTTTATTATATATGGACAGAATTCTAGGTATATCATCATTATTTTCATGATTATCTATCATATTATCGTTATCATCATTAATATTCATCATTACTGCAATTATTATCCTCATTATGGCAATACTATCATTATTATTGTTATTTTTGCAGTATAATATTTTCTTTTTACATCTATACTAATAGCAACTACAATTAATAATAGTAATAACAATAATAATAACATTAATAACGTTTTTATCACATTATTTATATCAATATTTAAATTAATATCGTTATTACTGTAATTTTACTGTTAAAAAAAATTATCTTTACAATATACTACAGTAAAAATAATAATAATGATAATAATAAAACAATAATAATATTAATAACAATAAATATTCAGCAATTCGTATTATTATAATGAACTTATTATTATCAGTATTGTTATTTATTACCAGTTATAATATATTTTTTGGCATAATACTAATAATTAAAGTATAATAATAATAATTAATAATACATAATAATAATAATAATAATGAATAATAATCAATAAATGATAATAATGATAATATATGATAAATAGTAAAATATAATAATCATCAAAATGTATCCCAATCTCTTTTATTCTCACCCTTTTATCCATCATTATTGTTATTATTAATAGAATTCAGGAATTCTATCATTATTACCCTAATAATTACCAGAATCATCAAATGAATGAAAAAAACTTCGTTTGGAGATATACCTCTCAAAAGGTATATGTCTAGATTTGCCACTTATCGACTTTTTGGGGATTTTTTTTCTTTACTTCTTTATTATATTATGGACAACCAATTCCTGTTATTATTCATCATTATTATCCATGATATCATCCTTATTATCGTTATCATCATCATTTCCTCATATTATCATCATATCAATTATTGCAATTATTATCATCATTCTTGACAATAATTATCAATTATTATTGGAATATTGCAGTTATAATATATTTTTACATCTATACTAATAACAACTCCAATAATAATAGTAATAACAATAATAATAAAAATAATAACGTTTTTATAATCATTATTTATATTCTTTTTTAATTGAATATCTTATTATTGCAATTATTACTGTTATAATAATTATTTTACAATTATAATACAGTAAAAAATAATATATAATGATAATAATAACATAATATATTACTAACAATATTATAACAATGTCGTATAATTATAAGTAAGTATACTTATTATTATTATTATTGTATTATACCGTTATATTATATTTTTGGCACATAAATACTAATTAATTAAAGTAATAATAATAATAATAATAATAATAATAATATAATAATAATAATAATAAATAACAATATAATAATAATAATAACAATAATGATAATAATGATAATAATAATGATATTACTAATAAATTAATAATCATCAAATGTTATCCAATTCTTTATTCTCACTTTTATAATCATTATTGTCATGAGTAATAGAATTTAGGTAATATTATCATTATTACCCTAATAATTACCAGGAATCATGAAATGAATGGAAAAAACGTCATTGGAGTCTTAACTCTCCGAAAGGCTAGATTATGCCGTTTTTTCGACTTTTGGGATTTTGTTTCTTTACCATTTTTATTATATATGACACCAATCCTGTTATTATAATCATTATTATCATTGATTACCATCCAGTATTATCATTATCATCATCAATTATCATCATTATGATCATCATATCAGCATATTACAATATATCATATTATTGCAATAATATCATTATTATTGCAATTTGCAGTTATTTAATATAATTTTTAAATCTATACTAATAGCAACTACAATAAGAATAGTTTAAATAACATATAAGAACAATAATAAATTTTTCGAATTAGTATTATATCATATGTTACTTAATATCGTTATTACTGTATTATTACTATTATGATTAATATTTTTACAATTATAACTACCAGTAAAAATAATAATAAATGATAATCAAAACAATTAATAATATTAAAACAATATTATAACAATTCGTATTATTATAATATACTTATTATTATTATTATGTTTATTTTTACAGTTATAATATATTTTTTGGCAATAATACTAATAATTAAAGTGTATAATAATAATAATAATAATAATAATAATAATAATAATAATAATAATGATGATAAATGATAATAATGATAATAATAATGATAATAGTACTAATTATTAATAATCCATCAAATGTTATCCAAATCTCTTTATTCTCACTTTTATCATCATTATTGTCATGATTAAGAGAAATCATGGTAAGTATTATCATTTACCCTAATAATTGCCACAAATCATCAAATGAAATGGAAAAAAACGTAATTTGGAGTGTACTCGCAAAAGGCTATATTTGCCTAGATTTTGCCGCTTTTTCGACTGTGGGATTTTTGTTCTCTTTACCTTTTTTTATAGATACGGACCAATTCCGGTTAATATATTCATTATTATCATGATATCATCCCTTATTATCGTTATTCATCATCATTATCATCATTATCATCATTATTGCCTATTATTTATCTACATTATAACAATTATTATCATTCATTATTACAATTATTATCATCAATATTGCAATATTATCATCATTATTGCAATATTATCATATTGCAATTATTTATCATCATTCTGCCATTATTATCAGTATTATTCCATTATTATCATCTTATTGTCCTCTATCATCTTATTGCAATTGTATTTGCAGTTATTAATATATATTTTTGCAATAATACTAATAACAATGCAATAATAATAGTAATAACACTAATAATTAAACATAATAACCCTGTTATAATAATTATTTATATCATATCTTATTTAATAATCGTTATTTCTGTAATTATTACTGTATAATAATTATTTTTGCAATTATACTACTAGTAAAAATAATATACTGATAATAATAAGAATAATAATATTAATAACAATTAATATAACGATTGATATTATATTATTATACTTTTATTATTTTTTTATTATATTACAGTTATAGTATATTTTTGCAATAATACTAATAAACTAAAAGTAATAATATAAGAAGAGAAGAAGAAGGAAGAGAAGAATGATGATAGTACTGATTATGTAGTAATATTAATAAATCCAAAATGCTATCAAAAAAATCTCTTTATTCTCACTTTTATCATCATGATTGTCATGATTAATACACTTCTGTTAATTATTATCATTATTACCCTAATAATTGCCAAAAATCATCAAATAATCCCTGAAAAAACGTCATTTGAGTGCACTCTCAAAAGGCTATATTTTCCGCAGATTTTGCCCACTTTTTCGAATTTTGGGATTTTTCTCTTTACCCTTGGGTATATATATGGACACAAGTCCTGTTATTAATCATCATTATTATCATGGATTATCATCCTTATACCGTTATCATCATCATATCATCATTATTGCAATGATTTCATTTCATTATTGCAATATTATCCTCATTTACTACAATATTATCATCCATTATTGCAATTATCCTCTATTGCAATTATTATTCATCATTATTGTCATTATTATCATTATTATTGCCATTATGATCATCATTATTGTCACTATATCATCATTATTGCAATTATTGCAGTTATAATATATTATTTTTGCAACTATACTAATAACAACTACAATAATAATAGTAATAACATAATAATAACCAATAATAACGCTATTATAATAATTATTTATATCATTATCTTAATTAAATCGTTATTACTGTAATTATTATGTTATAATAATATTTTGGCAATTATTCTAATAGTAAAAATAATGGTTATGATAATAATAATAATAATAATATTAATAAAACACTATTATAAACGAGTTATTATTAGCTATTATTATTATTATTATTATTATTTTATTATTATGATATTATATTGTTTTTATTACAGTTATAATATCTTTTGCAAATATTACTAATAATAAAGTAATAATAATAATAATAAGTAATAATAATAATAATAATAATAATAGTAATAATAAGAATATGATAAATAATATTATAAATAATAATAATAATAATACATAATAATAATAATAATAATGATATAAGACAGAGTAAAAATAAAAATAAAGATATAATGATAATAATGATAAAGTAGTAATATAATAATCATCAAATGCTTATTAAATTCTCTTATTCTCACTTTTATCATCATTTTTGTCATGATAATACAATTCTGGTAACATTGTCATTATTACCCGAATGATTACCAAAATCATCAAATGAATCGAAAAAAAACGTCATTTTCGAGTGTACTCTAAAAATGCTATATTTCGCTAGATTTTGCCCTTTTTCGACTTTTGGGGGTTTTTTTCTTTTACCCTTTTTATTAATAATGGACACATTACTGTTATTATCATCATTATTATTCATGATTATCATCCTTATTATCGTTAGCATCATCATATCATCATTATTGCAATGATTATCATCATCATTATTATTGCAATTATATCATTATTGCATTATTATCATCATTATTCCATGGATTATCATAATTATTGCCGTTATATTATCATCATTATGTCAATATTATCATTCATTATTGCAAATTATTGCAGTTATAATATATATTTTTGCATCATGTAATAACAACTACAATAATTATAGTAATACACATTAATAAATAACAATAATAACGCTTTATTAATAATTATTGATATCATGATCTTAATCAATATCGGTATTACTGTAATAATTACTGTCATAATAAGTAGTTTTCAATTATACTACTAGTAAAAGTTGATAATTATAATAATAAACAAATAATAATATTAATAACAAATATTATAGCGATTAGTATTATTATTATTATACCTTATTATTATTATTATTATTATTGTTATTATTACAGTTATAATATATTTTTGGCCATAAATACTAAATAATAAAAATAATAATAAATAATAATAATAAATAATAAAAATAATAATAATATATAATAATAATTAATAATAATAACAATAATAATAAGATAATATGGTAATATTAAATAATCATCATAATTCTATCAAAATTCTCTTTATTCTCAATTTTATCATTATGTCATGATTAATACACTTCTCGTAATTATTAGCATTATACCCTAATAACTTGCCAAAATCCTCAAATGAATCGAAAAAAACGTTATTTTGGAGTTCACTTTCAAAAGGCTATATTTCGCTAGATTTTGCAGCTTTTCGACTATTGATTTTTTTTTCTTTTACCCTTTTTATTATATATGGAAACAATTCTGTTCTATCATCATTATTCATTGATATCATCCTTATTATCGTTCTCATATTATCATCATTATCCATCATTATTGCAATGATTATTCATCATATATGCCAAATTAGTATCATCCATACTTACAGTATTATCATCATTATTGCAATTATGATCATTATAGAATAGATCCATCATTATTGCCATTATTATCATAATTATTCATGATTATCATCATTATTGCAAGTATTGCAGTTATGATATATATTTTGCAACTACTACTAATAACAACTCAACTAATAATAGTAAACATTAATCTATAACGATTAATACGCTTTTATAATAATTATTTTATATCATTATCTTAATTATCATCGTATTACTGTAATTATTACTGTTATAATAATTATTTGCAATTGCTATACTAGTAAAAATAAATGATAATTGATAATAATAACAAAAAAATAATATTAATAACAATATTATAACGTTTAGTATTATTATAATTATACTTATTTTATTATTATTATTATTGTTTATCTTTTTATTACAGGTATAATATATTTTTGGCATAATACTAATAATTAAGGAATTATAATAAATAATGATAATAATAAATAATAATAATAATAAATAAATAATAAATAAGAAGAAGAAGAAGAGGAAGAAGAAAAATAAGAATAAGAATAATGATAATAATATGATAATAGTAGTAATATTTAATAATCATCAAATGCTATCAACATTCTCTTTATTCTCACTTTATCATCATTATTGGCATGATTAATAAATTATGGTAAATTATTATCCATTATACCCTAATAATGCGAAAAATTCAGCAAATGAATCGAAAAAAAAACGTCATTTGTAGGTATTTCAAAAGGACTATATTCGCTAGATTTGCCGCTTTTTCAACTTTTGGATATTTTTCTTTTACCTTTTTTTATTATATATGACAGAATTCCGGTTATTATCATATTATTATAATGATTTCATTATTGTTATCGTTATCATCATTCATATCAACATTATCATCTTATTGCAATATATCATCATTATTGCAATTTCCTATCATCATTATACAATTAGTATTATAATTATTGTAATTATTATATCATTTTTTTGCCAGTATTATCATTATTGCAATTTAGCATCATTATTACCAATATTATCATCATTATTGCAATGTTATCATCATTTATTGTCATTATTATTCATCATTATTGCAATTATTGCAGTTGATAATATATATTTTTGAAATATACTAATAACAAACTACAATATATAATAGTAATAACATTAATAATAACAATAATAACGTTTTATGATAATTTCATTTATATCATTATCTTAATCAATATCGTTTATTACTGTAATTATTACGGTATAAATAATTATTTTTGCGATTTATACAACTAAGTAAAAAATAATGATAATGATAATAATAAACCATAATAATATTAATAACAATATTATAACGATTCTTATTATTATTATCTATACTATTATTATTACTATTATTGTTATTATACAGTTATGATATATTTTTGGCATAATACTAATATATTAAAAGTAATAATAAGAATATGATAATAATAATAAGAATAATAATAAGAAGAATAAGAATAATGAAATAATAATACTTATAGTAATATTAATAATCAATCCAAATTCTATCAAAATTCTCTTTATCTCACTTTATCAATCATGATTGCAGATTAATAAATTCTGGTAATTATTATCATTATTTACCCTAATAATTGCCAAAATTCATCAAAGAATAAAAAAAACGTCATTTGGAGTGTACTCTCAAAAAGGCTATATTTCGCTAGATTTTGCCACTTTTTCAACTTTGGGATTTTTTTCTTTTACCCTTTTTTATTATCTATGGACACAATTCTGTTATTATCAGCATTAATTATCATGATTATCATCCTTTTATCGTTATCATCATCATTATCATTATTATTGAGATTATATCATTCATTATTGCAATTAGTATCACATACTGCAATGTTATCATCATTATTGCAATATTATTCAGTATTACCAATATCATCATCATTATTGCATTATTGTGATCATTATATACAGTTTTTTATCATCCATTATTGCATATTATTATCAATTGTCATATTATCATCATTATTGCAAATAATGCAAGTTATAATATATTATTTTTGCAACCTTATACTAATAACAAATACAATAATAATAGTAATAACATTAATAATAACAATAATAACGCTTTATAATATTTATTTAGTCATTATCTTAATAATATCGTTATTACTTTAATTATTTACTGTTATAATAAGATTTTGCAATTATTACTAGTAGTAAAAAAAATATAATGATAAGAAATAACACTAATAATATAATAACAATATTTTATAACGATTATTATTATATTATTATTATTATTATTATTATATTTTATTATATTGTTATTATTACAAGGTATAATATTTTTTTTTTTTTTGCATATACTAATAATAAAGTAATAATAAAATAATAAGAAGAAGAAGAAGACGAAGAAGAAGAATGATAATAATAATGATAATAGGTAGTAATATAAAATCAATCAAATGCTATCAAAATTGTCGTATTCTCACTTTTATCATCATATTGTCATGATTAATAGAATTCTGGTAATTTATTATCATTATTACCTTATAATTGCCAAAATCATTCAAATGAATCGAAAAAAAAACGTCATTTTGGGAGTATACTCTGAAAAGGCTATATTTCGCTAGATTTTGCCGCTTTTTTATTGTGGGATTTTTTTTTTTCTTTACCCTTTTTTATTATATATGAACGCAATTCCTGTTTAATCATCATTATTATCATGATTATCATCCTTATTATCGTTATCATCATCATTATGCAATGAATTATCATCATTATTGCAATTATTATCATTATTGCAATTATTATCATCATAATGCATTGTTATCACATTTATTGCCATTTGATCTCATTAGCGTCATTTAGTATCATCATGTTATTGCAATTATTGCAGTTATCATATATATTTTTGGCAACTATACTAATAACAACTACAATTAATAATAGTAATAACATTAATAATAACAATAATAACGCGTTTATGATAATTATTATATCATATTTTAATTAATATCGATATTACTGTAATTATTACTCGTATTAATAAATTATTTGCAATTATTAATATACTAAAAAATAATGATATGATAATAATAACCTAATAATATAAGAACAATATATTATAGCGATTATTATTATTATACTTATTACTTATTATTATTATTATTATTACTTTATTATTATTACATTTAATATATTTTTTGGTAATAATACTACTAATTAAAGTAATAATAATAATAATAATAATAATTAATAATAGTAATATAATAATAATGATAATAATTATAATACTAGTAAATATAATAATCATCAAATGCTATCAAAATCTCGTTTATTTCACATTTATCATCATTATTGTCATGATTAATACAATTCTGGTAATTATTATCATTATTACCTAATAATTGCAGAATACAATAATGAAAAACATTTTGAGTATACTTCAAGCTATATTTCGCTAGTTTTGCCGCTTTTTCGACTTTTGGGATTTTTTCTTTACCTTTTTTATATTATATATTGCACAATTCTGTTATTATAATCTTTTATCATGATATCATCATTATGTTATTATCACCATTACATCATTATCATCATTTATATCTCATTATTGCAATTATTATCATCATTATTGAATTTATCATTATATTGCATTATTGCAGTATATATAATATTTTATCATACTAATATAATACAATAATAATAGTAATAACATAATAATAACAATAATAATTTTATAATATTAATTTTAATATATTTTAAATTTAAATATCGTTATTACTGTAATTATTACTGTTATAATAATATTTTTACAATTATAATACTAGTAAAATATAATAATATATAATAATACAAAAATAATATTATAACAATATTATAAATTAGTATTATATATATACTTATATTATATTATTATTTTATTATTACAGTTAATAATAATTTTTGGCAATAAAAACTAATAATTAAATAAATATAATATTAATAGAATATATAATTAATAATAATAATAATAATAATAATAATATAATAATAATATTGATAATATATATAATAAATTAATATTTAATCTAATTATACTTTTATTCTACTTTTATCATCATTAATGTATATTAATAAATTCTGGTAATTATTATCATTATTACCTAATAATGCGAATCATCAAATGAATGAAAAAACGTCATTTTGGAGTCTACTCTCAAAAGGCTATATTTCGCTAATTTTGCGCTTTTCGACTTTTGGATTTTTTCTATACTTTTAATTATATATGGACACAATTCCGTATTAATACATTATTATCATGATTTTATCATATTATTATCGTTATCATCATCATTATCATTTTTCCATTATCATCATATTATCATCATTATTGCAATATTATCATCATATTGATATATAATTATTATTCAATTATTAGTTATAATATATATTTTAATTATATAATAACAACCAATAATAATAGTAATAAAATAATAATAAAATAATAACGTTTATAATATTATTTATATATATTTAATTAATATCGTTATTTAATGTAATTATTACTGTTATAATAATTATTTTTAAATTATACTACAGTAAAATATATAATGATAATAATAACAATATAATATAATAACAAATATAACATTAGTTATTATTATACTTTATACTTATTATATTATTATTGTTATTATTAAGTTATATTATTTTTTGCAATATCAATATAATAATTAAAGTATATATAATAGTCATAAAATAATAATAATAATAATACAAAATAAAATAATAATAAATAATAATAATAATAATAATAACAATAATACATAATATTTAATAATATCAAATGTTATCAAAATTCTCTTTATTCTCACTTCTCACATCATTATTGTTATGGATTAATACAATTCTGGTAATCTTATCATTATTACCTAATAATTGCCGAAATCACCAAAGAAATCGAAAAAACGTCATTTTGGAGTATACTTCTCAAAAGGCATAATTTCGCTAGATTGCCGCTTTTTCGACTTTGGGAAGTGTTTTTTTATACCTTTTTTATATATATAGGACACAATTCTGTTATTATCATAATTATTATAGATTTTCATCATTATTATCGTTATCATAATCATTATAATCATTTATCATCATTAATCATCATCATTTCATCATTATTGCAATTATGATCATCATTATTGCAATTGTTATCAGTATTATTGCAATTATTGGAGTATAGTATATATTTTTGCATAATACTAATAACCACAACAATAATATAGTAATAACAATAATAATAAAATAATAACGATTTTATAAATAAAAAAATTATTTATATCATTATCCTATTAGTATCGTTATTACTGTAATATATGGTTATAATAATTATTTTGCAATTATACTACAGTACAAATAATAATGATGATAATAATTACAATAATAATACTAAAAGCAATATTTAACCACTAGCCATTCATTATTATTTATACTGTAAACTTATTATTATTATGTTATATTACAGTTATAATAGATTTTTTGGCAATAATAATAATAATTAAGATAATAGTAATAACAATAATAATAATAATAATAATAATAATAATAATAATAATAATAATAAATAATAAGAATAATAATAATAATAATAATATTAATAATATTTCAAATGTTATCAAAAATTCTCTTTATTCTCACTTTTACCATCATTATTGTTCTGATTAAATACACTTCTGGTAAATTATTATAATTATACATAATAAATTGCCGAAATCACAAAGAAATCGAAAAAAACGTCATTTGGAGTATACAAAAAAAAATTTTAAAAAATAAAACATTAAAAAGGACACCATAAAAAAAAAAAAAAAATTTAAAAAAAAAAATCTCAAAAGGCTATATTCGTAGATTTGCCGCTTTTTCGACTTTTGGAATGTTTTTCTTATACCTTTTTTAATTATATATGGACACAATCCTCGTTATTTCACATTATTATCATGATTATCATAATTATTATACGGTTCATCATCATTATAATCATTTATCATCCTATTATATCCATCATTATCATCATTATTGAACAATTATTATCATCAGTATTGCAATTGTTATCTTATATCGACAATTATGAGTTATAGCAATATTTTTGCAATAATACTAATAACAACAACAATAATATGTATAACAATACTAATAACAATAATAACGATTTTATAATAATTATTTATATCATTATCTTAATTAGTTATCCGTTATTACTGTAATTATTACGTGATAATATTATTTTTGCAATTATACTACCAGTACAAATAAATAAGGATGATATAATTACAATAATAATACTAATAACAATATTATAACCACTAGCATCATTATTATATACTTATTACTTATTTTATTATTGTTATTATTACAGTTATAATAGATTTTTTGGCAATAATACTAATAATTAAGAAATAGTACTTAATAATAATAATAATAATAATAATTATAATAATAATATAATAATAATAATAATAATAATAATAATAATACTAATTTAATAATATTCAAATGTTATCAAAATTCTCTTTATTCTCACTTTTACCATCATTATTGGTTATGATAATACAATTCTGGTAATTATTATCATTATTAACCCCTAAAATTGCCGAAATCACCAAAGAAATCGAAAAAACTCATTTTGGAGTATACTCTCAAAGGCCTATATTTCGCTATTGATTTTGCCGCCTTTTTCGACTTTTGGGAATGTTTTTCTTATACCGTTTTATATATATATGCGACACAATTCCTGTTATTATCATTCATTTATTACATGATTATAACATTATTAGCGTTATCATAATCATTATCATCATTATCACATTCATATCATCATTATCATCATTATGCCATTATTATCATATTTTGCCAATGTTATCATATTATTGCAAATTATGGAGTTATAGTATATATCTTTGCAATAATACTAATAACCACACCATAATAATAGTAATAACAATTAAATACTAACAATAATAAACGATTTTATAATAAATTATTTATATCATTATCTTAATTAGTATCGTTATTTACTGTAATTTATTACTGTTATAATAATTATTTTTGCAATATACTACCAGTCCAAATAATAATGATGATAAATAATTACAATAATAATACTAAATAACAATATTTTAACCACTAGCATCATTATTTATTATATATACTTATTATATTATTGGTATTATACAGGTTATAATAGATTTTGTGGCAATCAATACTAATAATTAACATAATAATAATAATAATAATAATAATAATAATAATAATAATAATAATAATAATAATAATCATGAATTACTTAATAATATTCAAATGTATCCAAAAGTTTTCTTTATTCTCACTTTTACCATATTATTGTTAGATTTAATACAATTTGGTAATTATATCCTTATACCCTAATAATTCGCACGAAATCACCAAAGAAATCGAAAAAAAGTCATTTTGGAGTTACTCTCAAAGGCTATAATTCGCTAGATTTCTGCGCCTTTTTCGACTTTTGGGAATGTTTTTTTTTTCCTTATACTTTTTTTATATTATATATGGACACAATTCTGGTTATTATCATCATTTTATCATGATTATCATCATTATTATCGGTACATCATCATTATATCATTATCATCTAGTATCATCATCATTTAATCATGATCTGCAAAATGATATCATCATTATGCAATTGTTATCATATTATGGCATTATTAGGAGTTCTAGTATATATTTTGCAATAATACTAATTAACCACAAACAATAATACTAGTAAAACAATAATAATAACAAATAATAACGATTTTATAATAAATTATTTATATCATTATTCTTAATAGTTATCGTATTACTGTAATTATTACTGTTAATAATTATTTTGGCAATTATAATACCAGTACAAATAATAATGATGATAACATAATTACAATAATAATACTAATAACAATATTATAACCACTGCATCCTTAATTATTTACGTATACCTGTATTATTATTATTGTTATTATACAGTTATAATAGATTTTGGCAATAATACTAATAATTAAGATAAAGTAATAATAATATTCATAATTAATAATAATCTAATATAATAAGATAATAATAATAATAATAATAATACTAATAATAATAATCAAATAATAAGAATAATATTAATAATATTCAAAAATGTTATACAAAATTCCTCTGATTCTCACTTGTACCCATATTATTGGTATGATTAATACAATGCTGGTATTATTATCATTATTACCCTAAATTGCCGAAACACCAAAGAAATCGAAAAACAGTTCATTTGAGTATACTCTCAAAAGGCTAGAATTTCAGCCTAGATTTTCGCCGCTTTTTCGACTTGGGAATGTTTTTCTTATACCGTTGTATATTATATTATGGACACAATTCCTGGTTATTATCATCATTAGTATCATGATTATCATCATAGTATCGTTATCTCGATTCATCACCCAATTTCATCATCATTATCATCAAGTATCACATCATGATCATCAATAATTGCAATTATTTCATCATATGCAATTGTTATCATATTATTGCAATTATGGAGTATAGTCTATATTTTTGCAATATACTGAAACACCACAACACTAATAATAGTAATAACAATAATAATAACAATAAATAACGATTTTATAATAATCATTTATATCATTATCTTAATTAGTTCGTTATTACTGCGTAATTATTACTGTTATAATTAATATTTTTGCAATTATACTACCAGTACAATAAGTAATAATGATGATAAAATCTTACAATAAATAATACTAATAACAATATTATAACCACTAGCATCATATTATTATACTATACGTATTATTATTATTGTTATTTTATTACAGTTATATAGATTTTTGGCAATAATACTAATAATTAAGATAATAGTAATAATAATAATAATAATAATAATAATAATAATAATAATAATAATAATAATAATAATAATAATAATAATAATAATCATATTAATAATATTCAAATGTTATCAAAATTCTCTTTATTCTCACTTGTATCATCATTATTTGTTATGATTAATACAATTCTGGTACGATTATCATTATTACCCTAATTAATTGCCGAAAAATCACCAAAGAAATCGAAAAAACGTCCATTATGGAGTCTACTCTCAAAGCTATATTTCGCAAGATTTTGCCGCTTTTTTCGACTTTGGGAAATGTTTTTCTTATATCCTTTTTTATTTATATATGGACACAATTCCTGTTTCTATCATCATTATTACTCATGATTATCACTATTATTACGTATCATCATCATTATCATCATTATCATCATTATGATATCATGATCCTCATTATGCAATTATATCATTCATATTGCAATTGTTATCATTATTATGCAATTATTGGGAGTTATAGGATAATTGTTGCAATATAGACTAATAACCACAACAATAATTAATAGTAATAACAATAATAATAACAATAATACCGATTTTATAATAATTATTTATATCATTATCTTACTTAGTATCGTATTACTGCTAATTATTACTGTTATAATAATTATTTTTGCAATTATACACCAGTAAAAAATAATGATGTTATAATAATTCAATAATAATACTAAGAAAATATTATAACCACTAAGATCATTATTATTATTCTTATACTTATGATTATAGTGTTAATTACAGTTATAATAGATCTTTTTTGGCAAATAATAATAATAATTAAGATAATAGTAATAATAATAATAATAATAATAATATATATAATAAGAATAAATAATAATAATAATTAATAATCAATAATTAATTAATAATAATAATAATTAATAATCTTAATAATATTCAAAATGTTATCAAATTCTCTTATTCTCATTTTACCATCATTATTCGTTATGATTCATACAATTCTGGTAATTATTTATCCTTATTTCACAATAATTGCCGAAATCACACAAAGAAATCCGAAAAAATGTCATTTTGCGTATACTCTCAAAAGGATATATTTTCGACTAGATTTTGCCGCCTTTTTTCGATTTTGGGAAATGTTTTTCCTGATACCTTTTGATATTAATATGGACATAATTCCTGTTATTATCATCATTATTATCATGATAATCATCATATATCGTTAATCATCATCATTATCATCATATCATAAGTATCATCATTCCATTATATCATTATTGCAATATATTATCATATTATTGCAATTGTATCATATTATTGCAATTTCTTGGGAGTTATGTATATATTTTTGCAATAATAATAATAACACAACAAAAATAATAGTAATAACAATAATAATAACAATAATAACGATTTTATAATTAATTATTTTATATCATTATCTTAATTAGTATCGTTATTACTGTAATTATTACTGTTATAATAATTATTTTGCAATTATAATACCAGTACAACTAATAATGCTGATAATAATACCATATAATACTCAATAAACAATATTATTAACCACTGATCATCATTATTATTATACTTATACTTATTATTTATTATTGTTATATTACAGTTATAATAGATTTTTGGGCAATAATCCTAATAATAATAATAGTAGGAATAATAATAGTAATAATAAAAATTAATAATAATAATATAATAACTAACAATAATAAAATAATATAATAATAATAATAATAATAATATTAAATAATATTCAAATGTTATCAAAATTCTCTTTATCTCACTTACATCATTATTGTTATGATTAATACAATTCTGGTATTTATTATCATTATTACCCTAATAATTGCGAAATACCAAGAAATTCGAAAAAACGTGATTTTGGGTATACTCTCAAAAGGCTATATTTGCCTAGATTTGACGCTTTTCGACTTTGGGAATGTTTATCTATACCTTTTTATATTATATATGGACACAATTCCTGTCATTATCATCATTATATCATGTGATATCATTATTATCGTTATCATCATCATTATCATCATTATAAATCATTATCATCATCATTCATCAGTATTGCAATTATTATCATCATTATTGCAATTGTTATCATTATTATTGCATTAGTGGAGTTATAGTATAATTTGGAAATAATACTAATAACCACAACAATAATAATAGTAATAACCAATAATAATAACAATAATAAAACGATTTAAATAATTATTTATATATTATCTTAATTAGTATCGTATGACTGTAATTATTACTGGTATAATAATTATTTTTGCCAATATACTACCAGTACAAATAATAAGATGATAATAATTACAATAATAATACTAATAACAATCATTATAACCAATGCATATTATTATTATACTTATACTTATTAATTATTGTTTATTACATTTCTAATAGATTTTTTGGCAATAATACTAATTAATTAAGATAAAGTAATAATAATAATAATAATAATAATAATAATATAATTAAATAATAATAATAATAATAATAATAATAATAATAATATTAATAATATTCAAAGTTATCAAAATTCTCTTATTCTCACTTTACCATCATTATTGTTATGATTCTACAATTTGGTAATTATTTATCATATTACCCTAATTAATTGCCGAAATCACAAAAGAACATCGGAAAAAACTTCATTTTAGAGATATACTCTCAAAAGGCTATATTCGCTAGATTTTGAGCTTTTCGACTTTGGGAATGTTTTTCCTATACCCTTTTTTAGATTATAATATGGACACCAATTCCTGTTATTATCATCATTATTATCAGATTATCATCATTTATTATCGTTATCATATATCATATCATCATTATCATCATTATCAATCATCATTATCATCATTATTGCAATTATTATCATCATTATTGCAATTGTATCATTATATTGCAATATTGGAGTTATAGTATACCTTTTTGCAAGAATTACTAATAACCACAAAACAATAATAATAGTAATAAACAATAATAATAACAATATCAACGATTTTTTTATAATAATTATTAATTCATTATCTAATTAGAATCGTTATTACTGTTAATTATTACTGTTAGAATAATTATTTTTGCAATTATACTACAGTACAAATACTAATGATGATAATAATTAATAATAATATAAATAAACAATATCATAAACCATAGTATCATTATATTATACTTATACTTATTATTATTATTGTTATTATTACAGTTATAATAGGTTTTTTGGGCAATAATATACATAATAAGATAATAGTAAAATAATAATAAATAATAATAATAATAATAATAATAATAATAATAATAATAATAATAATAATAATAATAATAATAATAATATTAATAATATTCAAATGTTACCAAATCTCTTTATTCTCACTTTTTACCATCATTTATTGTTATGATTAATACAATTCTGGTAATTATTATCATTATTACCTAATAATTGCCGAAATCACCACAAGAAATCGAAAAAACGTCCATTTTCGGGTATACTCTCAAAAGGCTATATTTCGCTAGATTTGCCGCTTTTTCGACTTTGGGAATGTTTTTCTTATACCTTTTTTATTATTATATCTGGACACAATCCTGTAATTATCATCATATTACATGATTATCATCATTATATCGTTATCATCACATTATCATCATTATCATCATTATCATCATTATCTATCCATCATATATATTATTGCAAATTATATCATCATTATTGCAATTGTTATCATTATTATTGCAATTATTGGAGTTATAGTATATATTTTGACAATAATACAATAACCACAACAAATAATAATAGTAATAACAATAATAATAACAATAATAACGATTTATAATAAATGTTATTTATATCATTATCTTAATTAGTATCGTTATTATGTAATTATTAGTTATAATAATTATTTTTGCAATATCATACCAGTACAATAATAATGATGATATAATTACAATAATAATACTAATAACAATATTACTAACCAATAGCATCATTTATTATACTTATATTGATTATGATTATTGTTATTATTACAGTTATAATAGATTTTTGGCAATAATACTAATTTAATTAAGATAATTAGTATAATAATAATAATAAAATAATAAAATAATTAATAATAATAATGATAATAAAATAATAATAATAATACTAATAATAATAATAATAATATTAATAACTATTCAAATGTTGTCCAAAAATTCTATTTATTCTCACTTTTCACCATCATTATGTTATGATTAATACAATTCTGGCTAATTATTATCATATTACCCTAATAATTGCCGAAATCACCAAAGAAATCGAAAAACGTCATTTTGGAGTATACTCTCAAAACGGCTATCTTTCGCTAGATTTTGCGTTTTTCGACTTTGGAATGTTTTTCTTATACCTTTTTTATATTATATATGGACACATTCCTGTTATTATCATCATTATTATCATGATTATCACACTTATTATCGTTTATCATCATTCATTATAATCCTTATCATCATTATATCTCATTATATCATTAATTGCAATTATATCATCATTATTGCAATTGTTACATTACGATTGCAATTATTGATTTATAGTATATATTGGAAATACTACTATAACCACAACAATAATAATAGTAATAAACATAATAATAAAATAATTAACGATTTTATAATAATTATTTTATCATTATCTTAATTAGTATCGTTATTACTGTAATAGATTACTGTTATAATAATTATTTTTGCAATATACTCCAGTACAAAATAATAATGATGATAATAATTACAATAATAATACTATAACAATATGATAACCACTAGCATCAATTATTATTAGACTTATACTTATTATTATTATTGTTATTATAAGTTAGAATAGATTTTTTTGGCAATAATTACTAATAATTAAGATAATCGTAATAATAATAATACTAAAATAAATAATAATAAGTAATACTAATAATTAATAATACTAATAATAATAATAATATAATAATATCAAAATGTATCAAAAATTCTCTTTATTCTCACTTACAATCATATGTTATATTAATCAATTCTGGTATAATCATTATTACCCAATAATTGAGAAAATCACCAAAAGACAAATCGAAAAAACGTCATTTTGGAGTATATCTCAAAATGCTATTATTTCGCTAGATTTTTGCCGCTCTTTTCGACTTTTGGGAATGTTTTTTCTCTATACCTTTTTTATAATATATATGGAAACAATTCCTGTCATATCATATATTATCATGAGATCATCATATTATCGGTCCCTCATCTTATCATCATTATCATCATTATATCATCATTATCATCATTTTGCAATTATTATATCCCATTATTGCAATTTTATATTATATGCAATTATTGGAGTTATAGATATATTTTTGCAATAATACTAATAACCACAACAATAATAATAGTAATAAAACAAATAATATAAACAATAATAACGATTTTATAATAATTATTTATATCATTATCTTAATTAGCTATCGTATATACTGTAATTATACTGTGATAATAATTATTTTGCAAATTATACTACAGTACAAATAATAATGATGATAATAATTACAATAATATACTAAAACAATATTATAAACACTAGCATCATTATTATTTACTTATACTTATATTATTATTGTTATTAGTACAGTTATAAATAGATTTTTGGGCCAATAATACTAATATTAAGTAATAGTAATAATATAATAATAATAATAATAATAATAATAATACTTAATAATAATAATAATAATAAATAATAATATATTAATAATAAAATAATCATAATACTTAAATATTCAAATGTTATCAAAAATTCTGTTATTCTCACTTTACCATCATTACGTTATGAATTAATACAATTCTGGTAATTATTATCATATACCCGAATTAATGCCGAAAATCACCAAAGGAAATCGAAAAAACGTAATTTTGGAGTATTGACTCTCAAAAGGCTATATTTCGCTAGATTTTGCGCTTTCGACTTTGGGAATGTTTTTCTTATACCTTTTTTATATTATATATGGACACATTCCTGTAAATGATCATCATTATTATCATGATATCCATCATTATTATCGTTATCACATCCTTATCACATTAATTCATCATCATTATCATCATTATTGCAATTATTATCATCATTATTGCAATCGTTATCATTATTATTGCAATTATTGGAGTTATAGTATATATTGTTTTTGTCAATAATATAATAACCACAACAAATAATAATAGTAATAACAATAATAATACACATAATAACGATTTTAATAATTATTTATATCATTATTAATAGTATCGTGATTACTGATTATTACTGTTATAATAATTATTTTTGAATTATACTACCAGTACAAATAATAATGATGATTAAAATTACAATAATAATCCTAACTAACAATATTATAAACCATAGCATCTTATTTATTATACTTATACTATTATTATTATGTTATTATTACAGTTGTATAATAGCTTTTTGGCAATAATACTAATAATTAAGATAATAGTAATAATAATAATAATAATAATAATAATAATAATAATAATCATAATACTAAATTATAATAATAATAATAATAATATAATAATAATATTAATAATATTCAAAGGTTATCAAAATTCTGATTCTCAATTTTTACCATCATATTGTTATGAGTAATACAATTCTGGTAATTATTATAATATTACCCTAATAATTTGCCGAAATCACCAACGAAATCGAAAAAAACGTCATTTTGGAGTATACTCCAAAAGTATATTTCGCTAGATTTTGCACGCTTTTCCGACTTTGGGAATGTTTTTTTATACTTGTTTATATTATATATGGACACAATTCCTGTATTATCATCATTAGTTATACATGATTATCATCATTTATATCGTTTATCATCATCATTATAAATTATCATCAGATCATCATCACTCATCATTATTGCAATTATTATCATCTTATTGCAATTGTTTATCATATTATTGCAATATTGGAGTTATAGTATATATTTTGCAATAATATAATAACCACAACCAATAATAATAGTAATAACAATAAATAATAACAATAATAAACGATTTTATAATAATTATTTATATCATTATCTTAATTAGTATCGTTAACTGGTAATGAGTACTGTTATAATAAATTATTTTGCAATTATACTTACCAGTACAAATAATAATGATGATAATAAATTACAAAATAAATATAATAACAAATTATAACCACTAAGCCATCATTATTATTTATACTTATACTTTATTACTATGATTGTTATTATTTAACAGTTATAATAGATTTTTTGGCCACAATACTAATAATTAAGATAATAGTAATAATAATAAAATAATAATAATAATAATATACAATAATAATAATAATAATAATAATAAATAATAATAATAATAAATAATAATAATAATAATATTAATAAAGTCAAATGTTATCAAACTTCTCTTTATTCGCACTTTTACCATCATTATTGTTATGTTAATACAATTCTGGTAATTATTCATTCATTATACCCTAATAATTGCGAAATCACCAAAAGAAAGCGAAAAACGTCCATTTTGGAGTATACTCTCAAAAGGCTTTATGTCGCTAGAGTTTGCCGACTTTTTCTACTTTTGGTAATGTTTTTGTTATAACTTTTTTATATTTTTTATGTACACTATTCCTGTTATTTTCATCATTATGATCATGATTATCATTCTTTATTATCGTTATCATCCATCATTTATCATCATTATCACTCATTATCATCATCATTATCATCATTATTGCAATTAATCCTCATTATTGCAATTGTTTCATTATTATTGCAATTATTGGAGTTATAGTAAATTTTTGCAATAATATATAACCACAAACAATAATAATAGTATAATAACAATAATATAAACCATAATAACGATTTTATAATAATTATGTATATCATTATCTTATTAGTATCGTATTACTGTAATTATTACTGTTTATAAAATTATTTTTGCAATATACTACTAGTACAAATAATAATGCTGATAATAATTACAATAATAATACTAATAACAAATTAAACCACTAGCATCAATTCTTATTAGTACTTAACGTATTATTATTATTGTTATTATTACAGTTATATAGCTGTTTTGGCAAAAAGTACTAATAATTAAGATAATAGTAATAATATAATAAAAAAAATAATAAATAATAATAATAAATAATATAATCATAAAATCATAATAATAAAATAATAATATTATATTATTAGTAATATTCAAATGTTATCAAAATCTCTGTATTCTCACTTCTACCATCATTATTGTTATGATTTAATACAATTTATGGTATCAATTATTATCAGTGATTACCCTAATAATTGCCGAAATCACCAAAGAATCCCGACAAAAACGTCTTTTGGAGTATAATTCTCAAAAGGCGATATTTCGCTAGATTTTTGCCGCTTTTTCGACTTTTGGAATGTTTTTCTATACCTTTTCTATATTAATATGGACACAATTCCTGTGATTATCATCATTATTACAGATTATCCATCATGATTATCGTTATCATCATCATTATCATCATATCACATTATCATCATATTATCATCATTATTGCAATTATTAGCATTCATTATTGCCAATTGTATTATCATTATTAGTTGCAATTATTGGAGTTATAGTATATAGTTTGCAATACTAATACCACAACAATAATAATAGTAATAACAATAATAATAAACAATAATAACGATTTTATATAATATTTATATCATTATCTTAATTAGTATCGTTATTACTGTAATTTTACTCGTATGATAATTTATTTTTGCATTATATACCAGTACAAATAATAATGATGATAATAATTACAATAATAATACTAATAACAATTATTAAACCACTAGCATCATTATTATTATACTTATACTTATTATATTATTGTTATTATCTACAGTTATATAGATTTTTTTGGCAATATAATAATAATAAGATAAATAGTAATAATAATATTAATAATAAATAGATAATAATAAAAATAATATACTAATAATAATAATAATAATAATAAATAATAATAATAATAATAATAATAATAATATATTAATAATATTCAAATGTATCAAAAAATTCTCTTTATTCTACACTTTTACCATCATTATTGTATGATTAATACAATTTGGTAATTATTATTCATATTACCCTAATAATTGCGAAATCACCAATGAAATCGAAAAACCGTCATTTGAAGTATACTTCAAAAGGCTATATTTCGAAGATTTTGCCGCATTTTTCGACTTTTGGGAATGTTTTTCTTATACCTTTTTGAATTATATATGGACACAATTCCGTGATTATCATCATTATTATCATGATTAATCATCATTATATCGATCATCATCATTATCATCATTATCATCCCTTATCATCATCAAATCATCATTAGTGCATATTACATCATGCCTGGCAATTGTTATCATTATTATGCAATTATGGAGTTATAGTATATATTTTTGCAATAATACTAATAACCACAACATAATATAGTAATAACAATAATAATAAACAATATAACGATTGTATATTAATTATTTATATCATTATCTAATTAGTATCGGTATTTACGTAAGTATTACTGTTATAATAATTATTTTTGCCAATTATATACCAGTACAAATAATAATGATGATAATTAATTACAATATAAATACTAATAACAAATATAACAATAGCATCATTATTATTATAATTATACTTATTATTATTATTGTGATTATTACATTTATAAGAGGATTTTTTTCGGCATAATACTAATAATTAAGATAATGTAATAATAATAATAGAAATAATACTAAAATAATAATAATGATAATAATGATAATAATAATAATACTAATAATAATAATACTAATAATATTACTAATATTCAAATGTTATCAAAATTCCTTTCTTCTCACTTTTAACATCATTATTGTATGATTAATACAATTCTGGTAATTATTTCATTATTACCCTAATAATTGCCGAAATCACCAAGAAAATCGACAAAACGGCATTTTGGAGTATACTCTCAAAAGGCTATATTGCCTAGATTTTGCGCTCTTTCGACTTTTGGGAATGTTTTCTTTTATACCTTTTTTATATTATATATGGACAAAAGTCCTGTTATTTCATCATTATATCAAGATTATCTCATTATTATCTTTATCATCATCTTATCATCATCTCATACATTATCATCATCATATCATCATTATTGCAAATTATTATCATCATTATGCAATTGTTACATTATTATTGCAATTATTGGAGATATATATTATATTTTTGCAATAATACTAATAACCAAAACAATAATAATAGTAATACCAATAAATAATAACAATACTAACGAATTTTATAATAATTATTTATATCATTATCTTAATTAGTATCGTTATATGTATTATACTGTTATAATAATTCATTTTGCAATTATTAACTACCAGTAAAAAATAATGATGATAATAATTCAATAATAATACTAATAAAACAATATTATAACCACTAGCATCATTATTATTATACTTTATTACGTATTATTATTATTGTTATATTACAGTTATAAAGATTTTTTGGCAATAATACTAAAATTAAGATAATAGTAATAATAATATATAATAATAATAATAATAATAATAATGAAATAATAATAATAATAATAATAATAATAATATAATACATAATAATAATAATAATAATATTAATAATATTCAAATGTTATCAAAATTCTCTTATCTCACTTTACCATCATTTATGTTAATGATTAATACAATTCTTGGTAATTATTATCATTATTACCCTAATAATGCCGAAATCACCAAAGAAATCGGAAAAAAACGTCATTTGGAGTATCTCTCAAAGGCTATATTTCGCTCAGATTTGGCCGCCTTTTTCGAATTTGGGAATGTTTTTCTGATACTTTTTTCTATTATATATGCGACACAATTCCTGATATTTCATCATTATTATCAGGGTAATTATCATCATTATATCGTTTCATCATCATTATCATCATTATCATCATCATTATCATCATTATTGCAATTTTAATCATCTATTGCAATGTTATTCAGTATTATTGCCATTATGACGTATAGTATTATTTTGGCAATAAACAATAACCACAACAATAAATATAGTACTAACATAATAATAACAATAATAAGATTTTATATAATTATTTATATCAGTATCTAATTAGTATCGTTATTACTGTAATTATTACTGTTAAATAATTCTTTTTGCAATTATTACCAGTACAATAATAATGATGATAATAATTTACATAACAATAATAATAAATAGTATAACCCACTGCATATTATATTATACTAATACTTATTATTATTATGTTATATTACAGTTATAATAGATTTTTGGCAATTAATACTAATATAAGATAATTTAGTAATAATAATAATAATAATAATAATAATAAGAATAAAATAATAATAATATTATAATAATTAATAATAATAATATTATTATTATTATATTGTAATATTCCAATGTTATCAAAATTATCTTATCTCACTTTTACCATCATTATTGTTATGATTAATACAATTATGTAATTATTATCATTATTTACCCTAATAATTGCCGAAATCACAAAGAAATCGAAAAAAACGCATTTTGGAGTATACTCTCAAAAGGCTATATTCGCAGATTTTGCCGTTTGTCGACTTTTGGGAATGTTTTTCTATAACATTTTTATATTATATATGGAAAACAATCCTGTATTAAATCAATTATTAGCATGATTATCATTCATTATTATCGTATCATTCAATCACCCCCCCCCCCCCGCCTCCCTCCCCCCCCCCCCCCCCCCCCCCCCCCCCCCCCCCCCCCCCCCCCCCCCCTTATCATCTATTATCATCTATTATCATCATCATTATCATCAGTATTGCCAATTATTATCATCAGATTGCAATTGTTATCATTTTATTATTGCAATTATTGAGTTATAGTATATATTTGCAATAATACTAATAACCACAACAATAATAATAGTAATAACAATAATATAACAATAATAACGATTTTATAATAATTATTATATCATATTTAATTAGTATCGTTATTACTTGTAATTTATCAACTGTTATAATAATTATTTTTGCAATTATACTACCAGTACAAATAATACTGTGATAATAATTACAATAATAATACTAATAACAATATTTTGTTTAAATAACCCACTAGCATCATTAATTTTATAATGATACTTATTATTATTATTGTTATTATTACAGTTATAATAGATTTTGGCAATAATACTAATAATTAAGCTAATAGTAATAATAATATAATAATAAAATAATAATAATATAATAATAATAATAATAATAATAATAATAATAAATAATATAATAATAATATTATAATAATATTCAATGTTATCAAAATTCTCTTTATTCTCACTTTTACCATCTTATTGTTATGATTAATACAATTCTGTAATTATTATCATTATTACTAATAATTGCGAAAATCACCAAAGAAATCGAAAAACGTCATTTGGGTATACTCTCAAAAGGCTATATTTCGCTAGATTTTAGCCGCTTTTTCGACTTTGGGAATGTGTTTCTTATACCTTTTTATATTATATATGGAAACAATTCCTGTTATTATCATCATTATATCATATTATCATCATTATTTCTATCATAATCATTATCCTACATTATCATCATTATCATCATCATTATCATCTATTATTGCAATTATATATCATTATCGCAATTGCTTATCATTATATTGCAAAATTATTGGAGTATAGATTAATTCTTGCAATAATACTAATAACCATAACAATAAAATAGTACATAACCAATAATAATAACAATAATAACGATTTTACAATAATTATTTATATCAATATTAATTTAGTATTCGTATTACTGTAATTAGTATTGTTATAATAATTATTTTTGAATCTATACGACAGTAAAATAATAATGCTGATAATATTACAATAATAATACTAATAACAATATTATACATCACTAGCATCATTATTATTATGCTTATCACTTATTATTATATTGTTATTATACAGTTATAATAGATTTTTCGGCAATAATAATAATAATTAGATAATAGTAATAATACTATAATAACAATAATAATAATACTAATATAATAATAATAATAATAATAATAATAATAATAATAATAGTAATAATAATATTATAATATTCAACATGTTATCAAAATTCTCTTTTATTCTCATTTACCATCATTATTGTTATGATTAATACAATTCTGGTAAATTATTATCATTATTACCCTAATAATAGCCGAAATCACCAAAGAAATCGAAAAAACGTCATTTTGGAGTATACTCTCAAAAGGCCTAATTTCGCTAGATTTGCCGCTTTTTCGACTTTTGGGATGTTTTTCTTATACCTTTTTTCATATTATATATGGACACATTCCTGTTATTATCATATTATTATCCTGATTATATCAATTATCTATCGTATCATCATATTATCATCATAACATCATTATCATATATATAATTCATTATTCGCAAATATTATCATCATTATTGCAATTGTTATAAGTATTATTGCAATTTATTGAGCTTATAGTATATATTTTTGCAAAATACTAATAACCACAACAATATAATAGTATAACAATAATAATAACAATAATAACGATTTTATAATAATTATTTATATCATTATCTTAATTAGTACGTTATTACTGTAATTAATTAATGTTATAATAATTATTTTTGCAATATACTACCAGTACAAATAAGATGATGATAATAATTACAAGAAAGTAATACTCAATAAAAGATTCTAACCACAGCATCATTATTATTATACTTATACTTATTATTATTCTTGTTATTATTACAGTTATAATAGATTTTTTGGCAATAAATACCCATAATAATTAAGGATAATCGTAATAATAATAATCAATAATAATAATAATAATAATAATAATAATAATAATTAATAATAATAATAATAATAATAATAATAATAATAATATTAATAATATTTCAAATGTTATCAAAATTCTCTTTATTCTCACTTTACCATCCATTATGTTATGATCAATCATTCTGGTAAGATTATCATTATACCCTAATAATGCCGAAATCACCAAAGAAATCGAAAAACGTCATTGGGTATACTCTCAAAAGGTATATTCGCCTAGATTTTGCCGCTTTTTCGACTTTTGGGAAGTTTGTCTATACTTTTTTATATTATATATGGACACAATCCTGTTATTATCCATCATTATTATCATGATTACATCTTATTATCGTTATCCTATCATTATTATCCCTATCATCATTATCATCATCATTATCAATCTTATTGCATATTATCATCATTATTGCAATTGTTATATTATTATTGCATTATTGGAGGTTATTGTATATATTTTTGCAATAATATAATAACCACAACAATAATAATAGTAATAACAAATAATAATAACATACTAACGATTTATAATAATATTTATATCATTATCTTAATTAGTATCGTTATACTGTAAGTATTACTGTATAATAATTATTTTGCCAATTATACTACCAGTACAACTAATAAGATGATAATAATTTACTCTAATAATACTAATAAACAATATTTAAACCACTAGCATCATTATTATTATACTTATACACTTATTTAACAATGTTTATTTATTGTTATTATTACAGTTATAATTAGATTTTTTGGCAATAATACTACTAAATTAAGATAATAGTAATAATAATAATAATAATAATAATAATAATAATAATAAAATAATAATAATAATAATAATAAATAATAATAATATTAATAATATTCAAATGTTATCAAAAATTTCTTTATTCTCACTTTTACCATCATTATTGTTATGCTTAATACAATTCGGTAATGATTATCATTATTACACTAAATAATTGCGAATCACCAAAGAAATCGAAAAAACGTCATTTGGAGTCCTCACTCCTCCAAAAGGCTATAAGTTCGCTAGATTTTGCCGCTTTTTCGACTTTGGGAATGTTTTTCTTATACCTTTTACATTAATATGGACACAATTCCTGTTATTATCATCAGTATTATCATGATTATATCATATTATCGTTATATCATCAGTATCATCATTTCATCATTATCATCCATCATATCATCATTATTGCAATTATTATATCCATTATGCAATTGTTATCAGTATTATTGCAATTATTGGAGTTATAGTAATATTTTGCAATAATACTAAGAACCACAACAAAATAATAGTAATAACAATAATAATAACAATTAATAACGATTTTATAATAATTATTATATCATTATCTATTCGTATCGTTATTACTGTAATTATTACTGTTCTAATAATTATTTTTGACAAGTATACTACCAGTACAAATAATAATGATGATCAATAATTACAATAATAATACTAATAACAATATGATAACCACTAGCATTCATTATTATGATAATACTATATTTTATTGTTATATTACATTATAATAGATTTTGTAGGCATAATACTAATAATTAAGATAATAGTAATAATAATAATAAGAATAATAATAATAATAATAATAATAATAATAATAATAAATAATAATACTTAATAATAATAATAATAATAATATTAAATAATATTCAAATGTTATAAAAATCTCTTATTCTCACTTTTACCATCATTATTGTTTGATTAATACAATTCTGGTAATTATTATCATTATTACCCAATAAATTGCCGAAATCCCCAAGAAATCGAAAAAAACGTCATTTTGGGAGTATTACTCTCAACGGCTATATTTCGCTAGATTTTGCCGCTTTTTGACTTTTGGAATGTTTTTCATTTACCTTTTTTATATTATATATGGACACATTCCTGTTATTATCATCATTATTATCATGATTCTCATCATTATTATCGTTATCATCATCATTAGTATATTATCATCATTATCATCATCATTATCATCATTATTGCATTATTATCATCATTATTGCAATGGTTATCATTATTATTGCAATTATTGGAGTTATCATTATTATATGTTGCAATAATACTAATAACACAACAATAATAATAGTAAAAAAATAATAATAACAATAATTAAACGATTTTATAAATTATTTATATCATTATCTTAATTAGTATCGGTATTACTGTAATTACTTACTGTTATAATAAATTATTTTTGCCAATTTATACTACCAGTACAAATAATAATGATGATAATAATTTCAATAATAATACTAATAACATCTTAACCACTAGCAATCATTATTATTATTAATTATTACTTATTATTATTATTGTATATTACAGTGATAATAGAGTTTTTGGCAATAATAATAATAATTAAGATAATAGTAATAATAATATGAATAATAATAATAATAATATAATAATAATAAAATAATAATATAATAATAATAATAAATAATAATAATATAATAATATTAATAATATCAATCGTATCAAAATTCCTCTTTTATTATCACTTACATCATTATTGTTATGATTATACCCCCCCCAATTTCTGTAATTATTATCAGTTAATTACCCTAATAATTGCCGAAATCACAAGAAATCGAAAAAAACGTCATTTTGGAGTATACTCTCAAAGGCTTATTCCGCTAAGATTTTGACCGCTTTTTCGGATTTGGAATGTTTTCTCTATACCTTTTTTATATGATATATGGACACCCAATTCCTGTTATTATCATCATTATTATCATTGATATCATCAGATTATCGTATCATCATCTATCATCATTATCATCATTATCATTCATTATCATCATATTATCACATTATTGCAATTATTATCATCTTATTGCAAATGTTATCATTATTATTGCAATTATTGAGTATAGTATATATTTTGGCAATATTACTAATAACGACAAACCAATAAAATAGAATAACAATAATAATAACAATAATAACGATTGTATAGTAATTATTTCATCATTATCTTAATTAGTATCGTTATACTGTAATTATTACTGGTATAATAATTATTTTTGCCAATTATACTACCGTACAAATAATAAATGATGAATAATAATTACAATACATATACTAATAACAATATTATAACCACTAGCATCATATATTTATTATACTTATAGCTTATTATTATTATTGTTATTATTACAGTTATAATTAGATTTTTGGCAATATATAATAATAATTTAAGATAATAGTAATAATAATAATAATAATAATAATAATAATAATACATAATAATAATAATAATACATAATAATAACTAATAATAATAATAATAATATTAATAATATTCAATGTATCAAAATTCTCTTTATCTCACTTGTACCATCATATTGTTATGATTAATACAATTCTGGTAATTATTATCATCATTACCCTAATAATTGCCGAAATCACAAAGAACTCGAAAAAACGTCATTTGGAGTATACTCTCAAAAGGCTATATTTCGCTAGATTTTGCCGCTTTTTCGACTTTTGGAATGTTTTCTTATACCTGTTTTTATATTAATATATGGACACATTCCTGTTATTTATCATCATATTATCATGATTATCATCATTAGTATCGTACATCATCATTATCATCATTATCTCATTATCATCATCATATCATATTATTGCAATTATTATCATCATTCTGCAATTGTTATCATTATTATTGCAATTACTGGAGTTATAGTATATATTTTGCAATAATACTAATAACCACAACAATATAATAGTAAAACAATAATAACTAACAATAATAACGATTTATATAATAATTATTTATTCATATCTTAATAGTATGTTATTACTGTAAATTAATTACTGTTATAATAATTATTTGCAATATACTACCAGTACAAATAATAAGATGATAATAATGACAATAATAATACTAATAACAATATTATAACACTAGCATCATTATTATTAACTTATACTTATACTATATTATGTTATTATTACAGTTATAATAATTTTTTGGCAATAATACTAATAATTAAGATAATAGTAATAATAATAATAATAATAATAATAATAATAATAATAATATAAAATAATAATAATACTAATAATGATATTAATAATATTCAAATGTTATCAAAAATCTCTTATTCTCACTTTTACCTCATTATTGTTATGATTAATACAATTCTAGGTAATATTATCATTATTACCCTAATAATTGCGAAATCACCAAAGAAATCGAAAAAAACGTCATTTTGGAGTATACTCTCAAAAGGCTATATTTCGCTAGATTTTGCGCTTCGACTTTGGGAATGTTTTTCTTATACCTTTTTTATATTATATATGGACACAATTCCTGTATTTGATCAGCATTATTATCATGAATCATCATTATTACGTATCATCATTCATTATCATCATTATCATCATTATCATAATCATTATACTCCCCCCCCCCTCCTAATTTATTGCAATTATTATCATCATGATTGCAATGTTATCATTATTATTGCAATTATGGAGTATAGTAATATATTTTTGCAATAATACTAATAACCACCAACAGTAATAATAGTAATAACAATAATAATAACAATAATAACGATTTTATAATAATTATTTTTATATCATTATCTTAATTAGTATCTGTTATTACTGTAATTATTACTTTATAATAATTATTGCATTATACTACCAGTACAAATAATAATGATTGTAATAATTACAATAATAATACTAATAACAATATTATAACCCATAGCATCATTATTATTTATACTTATACTTATTCTTATTATTTTACTGTTCTTATCCACCGTTATAATAGATTTTTTGCATAATACTAATCCATTAAGATAATAGTAATAATAATATAATAATAATAATATATAATAATAATAATATAATAATAATAATAATAATAATAATTAATAATAATTAATAAATTAATAATATTCAAATGTTTTTTTTTATTCAAAATTCCTTTATTCTCACTTTTACCATCATTATTGTTATGTTAATACAATTCTGGTAATTATTCATTATTACCAGAATAATTGCCGAAATAAAAAAGAAAGCGAAAAAAACGTATTTTGGAGTTATATCTCAAAAGGCTATATTTTCCTAGATTTGCCGCTTTTCGACTTTTGGGAACGTTTTCTTATACCTTGATATATATATGGACACAATTCCTGTTATATCACCATTATTTATCATGATTATCACCATTATTATCGTTATCATCATCATTATCATCATTCATAATCATTATCATCATCATTATCATCATTATTGCAATATTATCACATTATTGCAATTGTTATCATTTATTATTGCACATTATTGGAGTTATAGATTTATTTTTGCAATAATAATAATAACCAAACAATAATTAAATAGTAATAACTAATAAATTACAATAATCACGATTTTAAATAATTATTTATATCATTATCTTAATTAGTATCGTTATTACTGTAATTATTACTTTATAATAATTATTTTGCAATTATATACCAGTACAAATAATAATTATGATAATAATTACAATAATAATATAATAACCAAATATTATAACCACTAGCATCATTATTATATACTTATACTATTATTATTTAGTTATTATTACAGTATAATAGATTTTTTGGAAAATAATAATAATTAATTACGATAATAGTATAATAATAATAATAAATAATAATAATAATAACATAATCATAATATAATAATAATAATAATAATAATAAATAATAATAATATTAATAATATTCAAATGTTATCAAAATTCTATTTATTCTCACTTTTACCATCATTTATTGTTATGATTAATACAATTCTGCGTAATTATATCATTATTCCCTAATAATTGCCGAAATCACCAAGAAATCGAAAAACGTCATTTTGGAGATATACTTCAAAAGGACTATTATTTCGCTAGATTTTGCCGCTTTTTGACCTTTTGGAAATGTTTTTCTTATACCTTTTTGATTATATATGGACACAATTCCGTTATTATCAGCATTATTATCATGATTATCATCATTATTAATTCGTTATCAATATCATTATCATCATTACATCATTATCATCATCATTATCATCATTTTGCAATTATTATCATTCATTATTGCAATGGTTATCATTATTATTGCAATTATGGGAGTTATCGTATATATTTTGCAATAATATAATAGCCACAACAATAATAATAGTAGTAATAACAATAATAATAATAATAATAACGATTTATAATAATTATTATATCATTATCTTAATAGGTAGCGGTATTACTGTAATTATTACTGTTATAATAATTATTTTTGCAATATACTACCGTACAAAATAATAATGATGATAATACTTACAATAATAATACTAATAAAATATTATAACCACTAAATCATTATTAATATTACTTATACTTATTATGTATATTGTTATATTACAGTTATAATAGATTTTTTGGCACTAATAATAAAATTAAGATAATAGTAATAATAATAATAATACTAATAATAATAATAATAATTAATAATAAAGAATAATAATTAATAATAATAATATAATAATAATAATAATATTAATAATATTCAAATGTTATCAAAATTCTCTTTATTCTCACTTTTACATCATGTATTGTTATGATTAATCCAATTCTGGTAATTATTATCATTATTACACTAAAATTGCGAAACACCAAGAAATCCGAAAAAGTCATGGTGGAGATACTCTCAAAAAGGCTATATGTCGCTAGATTTTGCCGCTTTTTCGACTTTTGGGAATGTTTTTCTTATACCTTTTTTAATTATATATGGAACAATTCCTGTTATTATCATCATTCTTATCATGATATCATCATTATTATGTTATCAGCATCATTATCATCATTATCATCATTATCATCTCATATAATCATTATTGCAATTATTTATCAATTAATTGCAAATTGTTATCATATTATGCAATTATCGGAGTTATAGTATATATTTTTGCAATTTAATACTAATAACACAACAATAATAATAGTAATTAAAAACAAAAAAAAACAAAAAAAAAAACCAATAATAATAACAAATAATAACGATCTTATAATAATTATTTATATCATTATCTTAATTAGTATCGTTATTACTGTAATTATTACTGTATAATTAATTATTTTTTGCCAATTATACTACCAGTACAAATAATAACTGATGATAATAATTACAATAAAATACAATAACAAATATTATTAACCACTAGATCAGTATTATTGTATTATAATTATTATTATTGATTGTTATTATTCCAGGTATATAGATTTTTTGGCAATAATACTAATAATTACGTAATAGGTAATAATAATAATAAATAATAATAATAATAAATAATAATAATAATACTAATATAATAATAATATGAATAATAATAATAATAATAAATAATAATATAATAATATGCAAAATGTTATCAAATTCTCTTTATTCTCACTTTTACCATCATTATGTTATATTAATACATTCTGTAATTATTATCATTATTACCCTATAATTGCGAAAATCACCCAAGAAATGAAAAAAACGTCACTTTTGAGTATATCTCAAAAGCGCTATACTTCGCTAGATTTTGCGCTTTTTCGACTTTTGGGAAATGTTTTTCTTATACCCTTTTTGTATATTATATATGGGACACAAAAAATTTCCTGTTATTATCATCATTAATTATCATGATTATCATCATTATTATCGTTATCATCATATTATCATCATTTCATCATTATCCTCATCATATCATCATTATTGCAAATTATTATCATCATTATTGCAATGTTATCATTATTATGCAATTTATGGAGATTATAGAAACATTTTGCAATAATACTAATAATAATAAACAATAAAATAGTAATAACAATAATAATAACAATAAACGATTTTAGAAGAATTATTTTATATAATTATCTTAATTAGTATCGTATTACTGTAATTATTACGTTATAATAATTATTTTTGCAATTATACTCCAGTACAATAATAATGATGATAATAATTACAATAATATACTAATAACAATAATTATAACCACTAGCCCATCATTATTATATACTTAGCTTATATTATTATTGTTATTATTACAGTTATCATAGGATTTTTGGAAATAATACTAATAATTAAGATAATAGTAATAATAATAATAATAATAATTAATAATAATAATAATAATATATAATAATAATAATAATAATAATAATAATAATAATAATTTAATATTAATAAATATTCCCAAATGTCCAAAATTCTCTTTATCATAACTTTTAACACATTATTGTTATGATATACAATTCTGGGAAATATTATCACTATACCTAATAATGCCAAATCACCAAGAAATCGAAAAAACGTCATTTTGGAGTCATACTCTCAAAAGGCTATATTTCGCTAGATTGCCGCTTTTTCGACTTTTGGGAAAGTTTTCTTATACCATATTTTATATTATATATGGGACACAATTCCTGTTATTATTCATCATGATGAGCATGATTCATCATCAGTATATCGTCTTTCATCATTATTATCATCATTATCATCATTATCATCATATTATCCATCATTTTGCAATTATTATCATCATTATTGCAATTGTTCTCATTATTATTGCAATATTGGAGTTATAGTTATATTTTGCAATAATATAATAACCACAACATTATAATGAATAACAATAATAATAACAATACTAACGATTTTATAATAATTATTTATATCATTATCTTAATTAGTATCGTTATTACCTGTAATTATACTGTTATAATAATTATTTTTGCAATTATACTACCAGTACAAATAATAATAATGATAATAATAACAATAATAATACTAATAACAATATTATAACCACTAGCATATTATATTATACTTATACTTATTATTATTATTGTTATTATTACAGTATAATAGATTTTTGGCAATATACTAATAATTAGATAATATATATTATAATAATATATAATAATAATATAAATATAATAATAATAAAAATAATAATAATTATATATTATAATAATAATATTATTAATATATAATTTCAAATGTTATCAAAATTCTCTTTATTCTCACTTTTATCATCATTATTGTTATGATTAATACAATTCTGGTAATTATTATCATTATTACCCTAATAATTGCCGAAATCACCAAATGAATCGAAAAACGTCATTTTGAGTTACTCTCAAAAGGCTATATTTCGCTAGATTTTGCCGCTTTTTCGACTTTTGGAATGTTTTTCTTTAACCTTTTTTTAATTATATATGACACAATTCCTGTTTTTATATATCATATATATTCATTATTATCGTTATCATCATATTATCATATTATCATCATTATCATCATCATTATCATCATTATTGCAATTATTAATCATATTATGCAATTTATCATTATTATTGCAATTATTGAAGTTATAGTATATATTTTTGCATATAATACTAATACACAAAATAATAATAGTAATAACAATAATAATACATAATAATCATTTTATAATAATTATTTATTCATTATTTTAATTATATCGTTATATACTTAATTTATTACTTTATAATAATTATAATTAATTGCAAATACCAAAGATAATAATACATATTATACAATATATATACAATTTTACTTATATGATTTTTTCTTATTATTTTGTTATATATATAAATTTTTAATTATCTAATATTAATTAAATAATATTATATAATACATATATCATATAATAATATATAATAATACATATAATAATATTAATATAATAATAATATAATAATATAATAATTTTAATAATAATATCAAACAATATGTAATAATCAAAATCAATCTTTATTCTCATTTATATCATTATTTATATTAATAATTCTGTAATTATTACATTATTACTAATATATTGCCAATAACTAACAGTAAATGAAAAAAGTATATTGATATTATCTAAAACATTTTCCTAATTTCATTTTCACTTTTGATTATTTTTTTTACCTTTTTTTATAATATATTGGACACAATTCTTTATTATCATATATTATATGATTATCATCATTATTATCGATAATATCATATTATCATCATTATATCATAATCATATACTTTATATTGCAATTATATCTCTTATTTCATTTATTCATTATTATTGCAATTCTTGATTTATATCATATTTGTACTAATATAATACCACAACACATAATAATGTATAAATAATCATTAGATATACGTTTATAATCATTATTTAATCTTATTGACTAATTTAATCGTTATTATTAATTATTACGTTTAATAATTATTTGCACATCTACCAGTATAATAATAATAATGATAATTATACAATACATAATACTATACAATATATAATACACTATGCATATTATTATATCTTAATTTTATATTATTATTGATTATTAAGTATAATATATTTTTGGCAATAATGATAATAAATCATATAATATATAATATAATAATAATAATACTAATAATAATATAATAATAATTATAATAATAATAATAATAATATAATAAATATTAATAATAATAATAATAATGATAATAATAAATAATAATATAAACTAATATATCAAACTGTTATAAAATTCATCTTTATTTATTTTATCATCATTATTGTCATGATTAATAATTCAGTAATTATTATCATTATTACCCTAATAATTGCCAAATCATCAATGAAATGAAAAAAACGTCATTTTGGAGATACTCTCAAAGGCTATATTTCGCTAGATTTTGCCGCTTTTTCGACTTTTGGAATATTTTTTCTTTACCTTTTTTATATTATATATGGACACAATTCCTGTTATTATCATCATCATTATCATGATTATCATCATTATTATCGTTATCATCATTTCATTATTCATCAATTATCATCATTATGCATTTATTATCATCATTATTGCATTAATTATCATTTTCATTATTATCATTATTATGCAATTTGAGTTATATATATATTTTTCAATATACTAATACACCACTACAATAATAATATAATACAATATAATAATAACAATATAACGATTATTATAATAATTATTTATATCATTATTTTAATTAATATCGTTATTACTGTAATTATTACTGTTATAAAATTATTTTTGCAATATACTACCACGAAATAATAATAATGAAATAAATACATAACATATTAATAATAATTATAACATATTATCATTATATGTTATTATTAATTAAAACTTATAATTATTTTTGCATAATACTAATAATAATAATATAATATAATATACTAATAATATATTTAAATAAATATAAATAATATATTAATATATATAAAATATATAATAATAATAATATATAATATAATATATAATTAATAATATTCAAATGTTATCAAAATTCTCTTTATTCTCACTTTTATCATCATTATTGTATGATTAATACAATTCTGGTAATTATTATCATTATTACCCTAATAATTGCCAGAATCACAAGAAATGAAAAAACGTCATTTTGGAGTATACTCTCAAAAGGCTATATTTCGCTAGATTTTGCCCTTTTTCGACTTTTGGAATTTTTTTTACTTTTATAACCTTTTTTTTATATATATGAATCAATTCCTTTTATTATCTATATTTATTTCATAGATTATCATCATTTTATTATATCTTTATTCATATCATTAATCATTATCATCAATTATCAATATCATTTATCACTTTATTGCAATTATTATCATCATTATTGCAATTTTTATCATTATTATTATTATTTATTGAGTATATAGTATATATATTTTGCAATATACTAATAACACAATCAATAATAATAGTAATACAATAATAATAACAATAATACAGATATTTATAATAATTATTATATCATTATCTTAATTATATCGTTATTACGTAATTATTACTTTATAATAATTATTTTTGCAATTATACTACAGTAACAAATAATTAATAATTAATAATCAACAATAATAATATAAATAAAATATTATAATATAATATATTATATAATATAATTATACTATATATTATATAATTATAATAATAAATAATATTTTCAATAATATAATAATAAGTATATATAATATAATAATAATAATAATAATTAATAATAATAATATATAATAATATAATAATAATAATAATAATAATAATATAATAATAATATTAATAACTTATCATAAATGTTATAAAAATTCTCTTTATTCTCACTTTTATCATCATTATTTTATGAATTATACATTCTGGTATTATTATCATTATTACCCTAATAATTGCCAAATCCAGAAATCAAAAAACTCATTTTGGAGTATACTCTAAAAGGCTATATTTTCGCTAGATTTTGCCAGCTTTTTCGACTTTTGGGAATTTTATCTTTTACCTTTTTTAATTATTATGGACACATTCCTGTATTATCATCATTATATTCATAATATATCAATTAATACTTATCATAAATCATTATATCATTATCATCATATATCATAAATATTATCATCATTATTTCAATTATTATCATATTTTTTAATTTTTATCATTATTATTGCATTCATTATTATAGTATATATTTTGAATATACTAATAACAACAATAATAATAGTAATAACACTGATAATAACAATAATAACGATTATTAATATTATTATAATTATTATTATATGATTATACTGTAATTATTATGTTATATAATTATTTTTTGCAATTATACTACCATAAAATAATAATTGATAATAATAATAATAACAAATTAAATAAAATATAAATAAATCATATTTATTTATCATATTATTTATATAATTTTTAATTTTTCATATATTTATTAATATTATAAATAAAATCCTTATTAAAATTATATATATTTATTATTATTAATTTTTATTAATATCTTTTATTATTAATTTAATTAAAAATATTAATAGATATTAATAATAATAATAATAATATATAATAATAATAATAATAATAAAAATTAAATTTAATAATATAAAATAATAAATATTATATAATTATAATATATTATATTATATTACAATAAAAGTTATAAAATTTCTTATTCTCACTTTATCCATCATTATTGTATGATTAATAAATTCGAAATAATAATCAATATTACCATTATATAATTGATAATCATTATTAAAAAAAATCGTTTTGTATATACTCTAAAAGTTATTTTTGCTAGATTTTCCGCTTTTTCAATTTTAATTTATTATACAATTAATAATTTTAAATATTATAATATGAATTCTTTATTATATCATTATTATGATTATTATTCATTAATTATCTTGAATCATATATATTAATACATATATAATATAATTAATAATATAATATAATATCAATATTAATATTATCAATAATTAATAATAATTATTATTAATATATCAAATGTTATAAATTTTCTTATTCACTTTATAATCATATTTATAGAATTAATAAATTCTTAATATTATCATATTACCCTAATAATTGCAATCCATGAATTCAAATAACGTCATTTTGGAGTTATACTTAAAGGCTATTTTCGTAATTATCGCTTTTTCGAATTTAATTTTTTTATACCTTTTTTATATTAATATATGGACAATTCCTTTATTAATCATTATTATATGATTATCATCATTATTATCTATCATCATCATTAATCAATATATCATTATCATATAATATATATTATATTATTATCATAAATTATCAATTGTTATCATTATTATAATTATTGAGTTATATATAATTTTCAATAATATAATAAAAAATAATAATATAATAACAATAATAATAAAATAAAATTTTATAATAATTAATTTTCATTTTTTACACTTGTATCTCATTACTGTAATTATTATGTATGTAATTATTTTTTCAAATTACTACAGTCAAATAATAAATAAGTATAATTAATCAATATAATAGTATATCTAATTTACCCTAGCATTTTATTATTTCTTTACTTTTTTATTATTGTAAATTCCGTTATATATACATTATTATATATATATATATGATAATCATACATATATATAATATATATATATATACATATATATAATAATAAAATATAATATATATAATAATTATAATATATATATAATATTAATAATATTCAAATGTTACAAAATTCCTTATTTATTTTATCATAATTGATTATGATTAATACAATTTGGTAATTATTATCATTATTACCCTAATAATTGCCGAATCACCAAAGGAATTCGAAAAAACGTCATTTTGGAGTATACTCTCAAAAGGCTATATTTGGCTATATTGCCCGCTTTTTCGACTTTTGGGAATGTTTTTTCTTTTACCTTGTTTATATTTATATGGACACAATTCCTGTTATTCTCATCATCATTATCAAGATTATAACAAAAATCATTAATTATCGTTTATCATCATCATTATCATCATTATCATCATTATCATCATATTAATCATCATTTTGCAATTATTATCATCATTGTTGCAATTGTTATCATTAGTTAATTGGCAATCATTGGGTGGGGGGGTCGTAGTTAAATTTTTGCAATAATCCTATAACCACATCCTATAATATAGTAATAACAATAATAATAACATAATAAACATTTATAATAATACATTTATATCCTATATCTTAATTAGTATCGTTTATTACTGTAATTATTACTGTTATAATAATTTATTTTTTGCATTATACTAACCATACCAATATAATAATTGATAATATAACAATAATAATACTAATAAACATATTATAACACTAGCATTATTATTAATTATTATGTATACTTTTATTTATTATTGTTATTTATTACAGTTTATATATTTTTTTGGCAATAATACGATATTAAGATCATAGTAATATAATGATAATAAATAATAATAATAATAAAGAATAATAATAATACTAATAATATAATAATATAATAATAATATAATAATATAATATATTCTCAAATGTTATCAAATTCTCTTTATTCTCACTTTTAATCATCATTATTGTTATGATTAATACATTCTAGTAATTAATTATCATTATTACCCTAGGAAAATTGGCCGAATCACCAAAGAAATCGAAAAACGTCATTTTGGAGTAATACTCTCAAAAGGCTATATTTCCTAGATTTTTTGCCCGCTTTTTTCGACTTTTTTGGGGGAATGTTTTTTTCTTTTACCTTTTTTAATATTATATATGGACACACAATTCCTGGTATTATCATCATCCATTATCAAGATTATCATCATTATTATCGTTTATCATCATCATTATCATCATTATCAATCATTATCGTTATCATTATCATCATTATTGCAATTAGTATCATCATTATTGCAATTGTGTATCATTACTTATTGCAATCATTGAGTTATAGTAATTTATTTTTTGCAATACTACTAATAACCACATCAATAATAATAGTCAGATAACAATAAAATAACAATAATAACCGATTTTATAATAATTTATTTTATATCATTATCTTAATTAGTAGCGTTTTTAACTGGTTAATTATTACTGTTTATAAATAATTATTTTCTCTTTGAATGATACGAACCAGTAAGCAAATAAAATTTTAAATATATTATAAATAACAATAATAATACTAATAACATAGTATAACCACTACATTATTATTATTATTTATTTAGACTTATTATTATATTGTTTATTATTACAGTTTCGTAATCTTTTTTTTTGGCCAAGCAATCCTAATAATTAGATAAATAGTAATATAATGATAATAAATCATAATAATTAATATAATAATCCATAACTCATAATATACCTAAAATCATAAGAATACTAATAATAATACTTTCACATGTATCAAATTCCTCTTTATTCTCACTTTTATCATCATTATTGTTCTTATTAATACATTCTGGTAATTATTTCATTAGTACCCCTTAATAATAAGATTGCCCGAAATCACCAAAGAAATCGAAAAAACGTCATGTTGGAGTAAATACTCTCCAAAAGTCTATATTTCGCTAGATTTTTGCCGCTTTTTTCGACTTTTTGGAATGTTTTCTTTTACATTTGTTTACTATTATATGGGACCAATTCCCTGTTATTATCATCATCATTCTCAAGAGTATCATCATTTTATCGTTATCATCATCCATTATCATCACTTAATCATCATTATCATCAATCATGTATCATCATTATTGCAATTAATTATCATCATTATTGCAATTGGTTATCATATTTATTTGCAATCAGTGGAGTTATAGTCATATATTTTTGCAATAATACACTAACCACATCAATAATAATAGTAATACAATAATAAAAAATAATAACTATTTTTATAATAATTATTTTATAATCATTATCTTAATTAGTATCGTTTATTACTGTCTTATTACTGTTTATAATATTATTTTTTTGCAATTATACTAACCATTACAATATCTACTAATGATAATAATACACAATAAATAAGACTAAATACAATATTATAAAACCACTAGCATATTATTATTATTATTATACTTTATTATTATTTATTGTTATTATTACAGTTATAAATATATTTTTTGGCAATTAATACTAAAAAATAATTTAAATAATAAGCTAATACTACATGCATAATTAATAATAATAAATATAATAATACATCATAAATATGATACTAATAATAATAATAATTATAATAATAATAATAATAATAATATTCAAATGTTATCAAATTTCTCTTTATTGTCACTTTTTATCATCCTTATTGTTATGAGTAATACAAGTCTAGTATTATTATCAATTATTACCCTTAATAATTTGCCGGGGGGGGGGGGGGAAAAAATCACCAAAGACCGAAAAAACGTCATTTTTGGGGAGTATACTCTCAATAGGCTATATTGCGCTAGATTTTGCCGGCTTTTTTCGATTTTGGGAATGTTTTTTCTTTTACTTTTTTTATATTATATATGGAACACAAGTCCTGTTTCTTATCCATCCTCATTATCAAGAGTATCTCATTATTATCGTTTATCCTCATCATTATCGCATTACATCATTTTTTTGTGTAAATCCATCTCATTATCATCATTTAATTTGCAATTCTTATCATCATTATTGCAATTGTTATCATTTATTATGGCAAATCAGTGGAGTTTATAGTAATATATTTTTGCAATAATACTAATAACCACATCAATAATATAGTAATAACAAAATAATTACAATAATCACGATTTAATAATAATATTATATCATTATCCTTAATTAGTTATCGTTATTACTGTAATTATTACTGTTATACTAATTATTTTTGTCAATTATACTACCAGTAAAAATAATAATAAATGATAATAATAAACAATAATAATACTAATAACATATTATGACCACTAGCATTATAATTATTATTATATATACTTATTAATTAATTATTGGTTTATTATTACAGTTATAATATGAATTTTTTGGCAATAATACTAATAATTTAAGTATAAAAGTAATAATAATTGAATAATAATTAATAAGAATCATATACTATATAATAATAATAATAATAATATAATAAATAATAATAATTAATAATAATACGTAATATTCAAATGTTATCCAAAATTCTCTTTATTCTCACTTTTTATCATCATTAATGGTTATGATTAATACAATTCTGGAATTATTATATCATTATTACCCTAATAATTGCCGAAATCAACCAAAGAAATCGAAAAACGTCATTTTGGAGTATACTCCTCAAAAGGCTATATTTTTCGCTAGATTTTGCCGCTTTTTCGACTTTTGGAATGTTTTTCTTTTTACCTTTTTTATATTATATCTGGACACAATTCCTGTTATTATCATCTTCATTATCAAGATTATCCCCCCCCATCATTTATTATCGTTTATCTCATCATTACATCATTATTCATCATTATCTCATCATTATCATCATTATTGCACATTATTATCATCATTATTGCATTGTTTTATCAATTATTATTGCAATCATTGGGAGTTTAATAGTAAGAAAATTTTTGCAATAATACTAATAACCAAATAAATACTAATAGTAATACCAATAATAATAACAATAATAACGATTTTATAATAATTATTTATAAATCATTATCTTAATTAGTATCGTTTATTACTGGTTATTACTGTTATAATAATTATTTTTGCCATTATAACTACCAGTAACAATAATAATAATGATAATAATAACAATAATATACTAATCCCAATATTATAACCACTAGCATTATTATTATTATTATTATACTTAATTTTATTAATTGTTTATTTATACGTTTTATAATAGATTTTTTGGCAATACTACTTAATAATTAAGATAAAGTCAATAATATGATAATAATCATACTAATAATATAAATAATTATATATAAATAATGATAATAATAATAATAATAATAAATAATATAAATTCAAATGGTTATCAAAATTTCTCTTTATTCCTAACTTTTATCATCATATTGTTATGATTAATACAATTCCTAGTAAATTATTATCATTTATTACCCTCAATACTTGCCGAAATCACCAAAGAATCGAAAAAAAAACGTCATTTTGGTAAATACTCTCAAAAGGCTATATTTCGCTAGATTTTGCCGTTTTTTCCCGACTTTTGGGATTTTTTCTTTTACCTTTTTTTTTTATTTAAATATATGGACACAATTCCTGTTATTATCATCATTTTTAAATCATGATTATCATCATTATTATCGTTATCATCATCATTATCATCATTATCATCAAATTTATCATAAATCATTTTTTCAATCATTATTGCAATTTATCATCATTATATTGCAATTTTATCATTATTATTGCAATTATTGGGCGTTATAAAGTATTTAATTTTTAATTTAATACTAATACAACAAAAATAATAAATAGTAATAACAAATAATAAAAAACAATAAATAACGTTTATAATAAATATTTAAATATCATTATTTAATTATATCGTTATTACTGTAATTTTACTTTTTTAAATAAAAATTTTTGGCAATTATACAAACAGTAAAAATAATATTAATGATATAATAAAAAAAATAATAATAAATAACAATATTATAAAATAGATTATTTAATTATATTATTTAAATTTATTATTATTGTATTATTACATTTATAATAATTGATTTTTGGAATAATATAATTAAATTAATAATAATAATAAATTAATAATAATAATATAATAATAATAATAATACTAAAAATAATAAAAAATTAATATAATAAAATAATAATATTAAAACTTTTCAAATGTTTTCCAAATTCTCTTTATTTCCTTTTATCATCATTATTTTTATGATTAATAAATTCTGGTAATATTATCATTATTACCCTAATAATTGCCAAAATCACCAAAGAATGGAAAAAAACGTCATTTTGGAGTATACTCTCAAAACGCTATATTTCGCTAGATTTTGCCGTTTTTTTTCGAATTTTGGGATTTTTTTTTTTTTACCTTTTTTTTTTTATAATATATGGACACAATTCCTTTTATTATCATCATATTATCATGAATTATCTTTTCATTTTTCCCGTTATCATCATCATTTATCATCATTATCATCATTATCATCATCATTATAAATCATTTATTGCAATTATTATCATCATATTAGCAATTTTATCATTATTATTGAAAATTATTGAGTATTTAATATATTTTGACAATAATTACTAATAACCCACATAAAATAATAAGAAATTAACAATAATCAATAACAATAATAACGATTTATAATTAATTATTATATCATTATCTTAATTATATCGTTATTACTTAATTATTACTGTTATAAAAATTATTTTGCAATTATACTACAGTAAATAATAATAATAAAATAATAAAACAATAAAAATTTAAATAATAAAAATATAATAAAAATAGATTATTATATTTTTATTATACTATTTTTTAAATTTTATTTACAGTTATAATAATTTTTTGGCAATAATACAAATTTAAATTTAAAATTAATAGTAAATAAAAAATAATAATAAAATTAATAATAAAAAATAATAATAAAAATTTAATAATATAATAATTAATAATAAAATTAATATTAAAATATCAAATGTTATCAAATTCTCTTTATTCTCACTTTTATCATCATTATTGTTATGATTAATAAATTCTGGTAATTATTATCATTATTACCCTAATAATTGCCAAATCACCAAAGAATGGAAAAAAACGTCATTTTGGATTTATACTCTCAAAGGCTATATTTCGCTAGTTTTTGCCGCTTTTTCGACTTTTGGGATTTTTTTTCTTTCCCTTTTTTTTTAATATTATAAAATGGAACCCAAATTTCTGTTATTTATCATCATATTATGATTATCACATTATTACGTTATCATCATCATTTTTTTCATCATTATCATCATTATATCTCATTTTTTAATCAAATCTTATTGCAATTATTACACCATTAAATGCAATTGTTTCTTTAAATTATTGCAAATTAAATTGATTTATAGTATATAATTTTTTGCAATTTAATACTAATAAACAACAATAATAATGTAATAAAACAATAATAATAACAATAATAACGATTTTTATAATTATTTATTCATTATCTTATATTATCGTTTTTAAACTGTAATTATTACTGTTATAATAATTTTTTTTGCAATTATACTCCCAAGTAAAAAATAAATAATGATAATAATTTAAAAAAAATAAAAATTTATAATAAAAATTTTATAAAATAGCATTATATTTTTATTAATTATTACTTATTATATTATTGAATAATTACATAATAATAATAATTAATAATATAATAAATTAAATAATAGTAATAATAATAATATAATAATAATAATAATAATAATAAATAATATATAATAATAATAATAATAAATAGAATAATATTAAATAATTTTCAAATGTTACCCAAAATTCTCTTTATTCTCACTTTTATCATCATTATTGAATGTTTAAAATAAATTTTCTGGTAATTATTATCTTTAAATTACCCTAATATTGCCAAATTCAAAAAGAATGGAAAAAAAAACGTCATTTTGGAGTATACTCTCAAAAAAAGCTATTTTTTCGCTAGTTTTTTGCGCTTTTTCGTTTTTGGGGGAAATTTTTTTCTTTTACCCTTTTTTTTTATATATGAAATTTGAACACAATCCTGATTTATCTATCATCATCAATTATCATATTATCATCATTATATCATCATTATTCATTTAAATTTAAATCAATTTTAAATTTATCTTTATTATTCAATATTCATTTAATAAAAATTTTAAATATATATACCTCATTAATAATTTGTAATCATTAAATAATGCAATAATAATTTTAAATTTTTTAGTATATTTTTTCAATTATTATTTAATAACCAAATAAAAAATTTAATATAGTAAAAATAAAATAATTAATAACAAATAAATTAATAACATTTTATAATTAATTATTATATAATTATCTTATTATTACTATTATTGTTATTATTACGTTATAATATTATTTTGGCAATTAATATTAAGTACAATAAAAATAATAATAATAATAAAATAATAATACTAATAAAAAAATATATAATAAAAAATTTATTATTAAAATAAATATTTTTAATATTATTAATACGTTATAATAATAAATTTTTTGGGAATAATATTAATAATATAAATAATATAATAAATAATAATAATAATATAATTTAATTAATAATAATAATTAATAATAATAAATAATAAATAAAAAATAATTTATATTCAAATGTTATCCAAAAATTTCTCTTTTTCTCATTTTTTATCATCATTATTTTTATGATTAAAACAATTCTGTAATTATTATCAAAATTACCCAAATTTAATTCCAAATCACCAAATGAATCGAAAAACGTCATTTTGGGAGTATATCTCAAAGCTTATATTTTCGCTAGATTTTCCCGCTTTTCGACTTTTGGGAATTTTTTCTTTTACCTTTTTTTATATTATATATGGCAAAATTTCTGTTATTATCATCATCATATCATAGAATAAATCATTATTATCGTTACCTTTTCATCTTAATCAATTATCATCATTATTCATTATTATTATTCATTTTCATTTTTTAAAATTATTCAGTATATAATTATCATCATTATTCAATTTATAAAATTAATTAATTGCAATTTATTGAAGTTTATATATTTTTTTGCAATATACTAATAACCACAACAAAAATTTAATAGTAATAACAATAAATAATAAAAAAACAAATAATAAACAATTTTAATAATAAATTATTAATATTCATTATTTAATTAGTATCTTATTAACCTTTTATTTTTTACTGTTATAATAATTATTTTGCAAATTATACTAATAATAAATAATAATAATAATAATAAATAATAATAAATAAATATTATAACATAGCATTATTTTATTATTAATATACTTATTATATTTTGTTATTTTTCAATATAATATATTTTTTTGGCCAATTATAATAATATTAAAAAATAATAGTATCATAAATTCATAATTAATAATAATAATAATAATAATAATAAAATAATTTTAAAATTTGAATTTTTATAATAAATAATAATATACTAAAAAATTCAAAAATGTTATCAAAATTCTTCTTTTATTCTTCACTTTTATTCATTATTTTATGTTAATAAATTCGGGTTTAATTATTATCTTATTTACCCTAAAAAATTGCAAATCACAAAGAATGAAAAAAACGTCATTTTGGAGTATACTCTCAAAAGGTATTATTTCGTAATTTTTGCGCTTTTTTCGACTTTTGGGAATTTTTTTCTTTCCCTTTTTTAATTATATATGGACACAATTCCTGTATTATCATCATATTAATAGATTATAAATCATTATTATCGTTATCATCATCATTTATCATCATTATCATAAAATTTCATCATTATTCATCATATGCAATTATATCACATTATTGCAATTTTCATTATTATCCCATTTTTGAGTTTATGTATATAGTTTGAATAATACTACAAAACCCAACACAATAATTAAGTAATAACAAAATAATAACAATAAAACGTTTTATATATTATTTATATTCTTAATTAGATCGTTATTACTGTAATTATTATGTTATATAATTTTTTTGCAAATTATACAAACAGTACAAATTAGAAATTTTAATAAATAATAAATTAATAATACTTTTAACCTTTATTATTAACATACATTATTATTATTATTATTATTACTTTTTAAATTATTTTATTTTTATTATTACAATTATAATAAATTTTTTAATTAATACTAATAATAAAATTTAATAGTTAATAAATTAAAATAATAATTAAATAATAATAATTAATAATAATTTAATATATAAATAAAATTAATAAAATTTTTTTTAAAAAATACTTAATAAAAATAATGAAATACTAATAATAATAATTTCAAATGTTATCACAAATTCCCTTTTATTTCTCACTTTTTTATCCATTATTGTTATATTAAATAAAATTTTTTGGAAATTTATTATCATTATAACCCTAATAATGCCAAAATCATCAAGAATAAAAAAAAAAACGTCATTTTGGAGATAACTCTAAAGGCCAAATATTTCGCTAGATTTTGCCGCTTTTTCGACTTTTGGGAATGTTTTTCTTTACCTTTTTATAATTATATATGGACACAATTCCTGTTATTATCATCTTTAAATTATCAGATTATCATCATTATTATCGTTTTTCCCATCATATTATCATCATTATCATTCATTATCATTCATCTTTATTCATATTGCATTATTACACATTATTGCAATTTTTTTCTTATTATGCATCATTTGGCAGTTTATGATTATTTTTCAAAAATTACAATAACACATCAAAAATAATAGTAATAACAATAATAATAACAATAATAACGATTTTATAATAATTATTTATATCATTATTTAATTATATCGTTTTTACTGTAATTATTACTGTTATAATAAAATTTTTTTGAAAATTATACTACATACAAAATAAAATATAATAACTAAAAATATAAAAATATAATACATTAAATTTTAATTATATAAACTGCTTATTTTATTATACTTTAAAATTATTATTTATTATTTTTAAATAGTAAAATTAATATAATAAAAAATTTTTTGAATATAATATAATAATTAAGATTAATAGTAAATAATAAAAATTAAAAATAAATAATAAAAATTTAAATAATAATAAATTTAATATAAAATAAATTAAAATATAAAATAAAAATTTAATATATTTAAATAAATAAAGAAAATTTATCCAAAATTTTCCTTCTTTATTCTCATTTTTATCATCATTATTGTATGATTAATAAATTCTGGTAATTAATTATCATTATTACCCTAATAATTGCCAAATCACCAAAGATGGAAAACGTCTTTTTGGAGTATACTCTAAAAGGCTATATTTCGCTAGATTTTTCCACTTTTCGACTTTTGGGAATTTTTTTCTTCTACCTCTTTTTTATATTATAATATGGACACAATTCCTGTTATTATCATCTTTATTATCATGATTATCATCTTTATTATCGTTATCATCATATTAATCATTATCATCATTATCTCATTCCATTATTAAATTTTATTATCATCATTATTGCAATTATTATCAATCAATTTTGCAATTGTTTTCCATTATATTCAATCATTTAGTTAAAATAAAAATAAAATATTTTTAATAATTTTTTAACTAATTAAACAACTAAACTTAAAAATTTAGAATTTAAACAAAATAATAATAAAAATAATAACATTTATAATAAAATTTATTATTATTTTCATTATCTTATTATTACTTATTATTTTTATTATTACGTTATAATTTATTATTTTTGCAATTATACTACTAAAAATAATAATAATAATAATAATAAAATAATAATAATTAAAATAAAACTTACTAATAATTAATAATAAAAAAAAAATATTAAAATAATAATTTTAATTTTAATTTTTAAATTTTAACAATATTAATAATAGTTTGTTTGGGAATAAATTACTAATAATTATAATAGAATAATAATGTAATAATAAAAATTTATAATAATATAATAATAAAATAATAAAAAAATAATAAGATAATATAATAATTTTCCCAAATGTTTTCAAATTCTCTTTATTCTCATTTTATCAATTTTATTGTTATTTAAATTAACAATTCTGGTTAATTATTATCATTATTACCCAAATTTAAAATTGCCGAAATCACCAAAAAATCGAAAAACGTCATTTTGGAATATACTCTCAAAGGCTATATTTCGCTAGATTTTGCCGCTTTTCGACTTTTGGAATGTTTTTTCTTTTACCTTTTTATATTATATATGGACACAATTTTTGTTATTTCATCTTTAATATCAATGATTATTCATCATTATTATTCGTTATCATAAATCATACATAATTATATCATATCATTCATCATTATCACATTATTCCCAAATTATTACATCATTATTGCAATTTTATCTATTTTGAATTATTAGTTATATATTTTTTTCAATAAATTTTAATAAAAAAACAAATAATAAATAGTAAAAAAAAATAATAAAATAAAAAAAATTTTATAAAAATTTATTTAATATTTTTAAAAAAATTAAGTATTATTAAAATTAAAAATTTTATAATTATTTTTTTAATTTTTTAATTTAAAAAAGAAAATTTATAAAAATTATAAATTAATAAAAAATTTTTATCCAAATAAAACTTTTTTTTAAAAAATTTTTTTAAATTTTTTTTATATATAAAAATTTTTATATAATTTTATATTAAATTATAATAATTTTTTAATAAATATAAATAAAAATTTAAAGAATATTAATAATAATAATATTAAAAATTAAATAATAATAAATAATAATTTTAAAAATTAAATTTTAAAATTAAATAATAATTATAACTAATAAATTAAAAAATGTTTTAAAAAAAAATTTTTTTAAATCATATTTTTCATTTTCCCTATTATTTTAGGGTTAAAAAAATTTTTTTTTTAAATTATTCCCCTAATAATTGAAAATCCAAAAAAAATAAAAAAAAAAGGTTTTTTATTATCTTTTAAAATATTTTCGTAATTTTTTTTTCAAAACTTTTGGGGAATTTTTTTTTACTTTTTTTTATTATATAGAAAAAATTTGTTATTTATTTATTATCATGTTATCCATTCTTATTTATATCATCTTTTATTTCATATTATATCTAATTAAATATCTTTATTCCCAATTTATTACATCATTATTGCATTTTTTTCCTTTATTTTGCAATTTTGGTTATTTATTTTTTTTCTAAATTTTTTAAAAAAAAAATTTGTAAAAAAAAAAATAAAATAAAAATAAAAAACTTTTTTATAATTTTATTTAAACATTTTTTTTTAAACTCTTATTATGAATTATTTACTTTAAATAAATTATTTTTGCAATTATTCATTAAAAAAAATAATAAAATAAAACAAAATAATTTAAAACAAATTTAAAAAAAAAATTTTATAATTTACTTATTAATTATGATTATTATTTATTATTTTTAAAAATTTTTAAAATACAGTTATAATAATTTTTTTTTCAAATTAAATTTAAAAACTAATAATTAAAGTAATTAAATATTTTAATTAAAAAAAAAATAAAAAAAATAAAAAAATTTAAAAAATAATAAAATAATTAATAATAATAAAATAAATTAAAAATAATAATATTTTAAAATAAAAATTTAAAATTCAAAAAAATTCTCTTTTTTCTCATTTTTATCTCATTATTGTAGTTAATAATTTTCTGGAATTTATATCTTATTCCCCTAAAAATTTGCCAAAATCACAAAGTGGAAAAAACGTCATTTTGGGTTACTCTCAAAAGCTATATTTCGCTAGATTTTGCGCTTTTTCGACTTTTGGGATTTTTTTCTTTACCTTTTTATTTATATGGACACAATTCCTGTTATTATCATATATTATCATGATTATCATCATTATTATCGTTATCTCATCATTATCATCATTATCCATCATTTCCACTTTCACTTATTGCAATTATTTCATCATTATTGCAATTATTACATTATTATTGCAATTATTATATTATATATTTTCGATATCAATACACAATAATATAATAACAATAATATAACTAATATACATTTATAATATATTATATCAATTATTTAATTAATATCGTATTATGTAATTATTACATGTATAATATATTTTTGCAATTATACT
>NC_051428.1:30910181-30920891 GCF_015228065.2 Penaeus monodon | reverse complement strand
CCGATGCTCACAGACAGCACCTTTCACGTCATGTTTGCCCCCAGGTCCCTTCATGTTAACACATGCCCAGGTCATCCTTTTCATGTTAACACATGTTTCGCACAGAGACAAAGACCCACTGGCGTAGCAATAATGATAATAGTAGTAATATTAATAATCATCAAATGCTATCAAAATTCTCTTTATTCTCACTTTTATCATCATTATTGTCATGATTAATACAATTCTGGTAATTATTATCATTATTACCCTAATAATTGCCAAAATCATTATTGCAATGATTATCATCATTATTGCAATTATTATCATTATTGCAATTATTATCATCATTATTGCCATTATTATCATCATTATTGAGATTATTATCATCATTATTGTCATCATTATTGCAATTATTGCAGTTATGATATATATTTTTGCAACTATACTAATAACAACTACAATAATAATAGTAATAACATTAATAATAACAATAATAACGCTTTTATAATAATCATTTATATCATTATTTTAATTAATGTCGTTATTACTGTAATTATTAAAGTTACAATAATTTTTTTTGGCAATAATACTAATATTTAAAGTAATAATAATAATAATCATGATAATAATAATAATATTAATTATAATAATAATAATAATAATATGATAATAATAATAATAATAATAATAATAATAATAATAATAATAATAATAATAATAATAATAATAATAATAATAAAAACAAAAAACACCGAAAAACGAAGTGGCTCAACAATCTACTTAAAACAGACATGCATTATACATCTAACAGGAAAAACTATGCTGGATGTATATCGACGGAGAGAGAATTAGGAGATTTAGACTGGAACAAATCCCGATTTCTCTTTTGTAGCTCCTTTGGGCGTCGAGCCGGTTTCAGTCAGAAAAATAAGGAGAAAAAGAAACCATGTCTCTGCAGCGGTCTCTACCGAAATGTTTATTTTTCGCGGTCATTGGGGGGTGAGGGGTGACGGTGACGTCATTATATACAGGTTTAATGATAAAAATAAAAACCTATTGATAAATTTACAAATAATGAGTATTTTAGTTAAAATGATGAAAATATAAAACAATCACAATAATGAACATGAGTAAAATAATAGATGAAAATAATGTTTGTAAAAGTGGTCATCCTAATAGATAAAACATTTATATGATTTATTTACAATTGAATAAAACAAGGAAAGCAATGGATAATTAAAACTAGGCATGCCAACAAAGAACTGCATTTAAAAAGTAAAAAGGTAAGTTAATCAAAATCAAACGAGAACCAAAGAAAATGTACCACAACGGGTAAACTAAAACAAACAAAAAACACGAAAATCAGGTATAAAAACTACTAATGATTAGGGTAAAAGGTTGGAAAATGCTGTGCAGGGAAAGGTACAAATTGCCCGACCAGGTAAGCGCGCGGGCGAGGATGCTCGCCGTCGCGAGATAACGTCGCGCGTGGAGACTAGCCACACTACATTATCATCATTATTGCCATAATTATCATCATTATTGTCATTATTATCATCATTATTGCAATTATTGCAGTTTATTATATATATTTTTGCAACTATACTAATAACAACTACAATAATAATAGTAATAACATTAATAATAACAATAATAACGCTTTTATAATAATTATTTATATCATTATTTAAATTGATATCGTTATTACTGTAGTTATTACTGATATAATAATTTTTTTTCCAATTATACTACTAGTAAAAATAATGATAATGATAATAATAACAATAATAATATTAATAACAATATTATAACGATTAGTATTAGTATTATAATACTTATTATTATTATTATTGTTATCATTACAGTTATAATATATTTTTTGGCAATAATACTAATAATTAAAGTAATAATAATAATAATAATAATAATAATAATAATAATATAATTTAAAAATATAAAATAATGATAATGATAATGATAATAATAATGATAATGATAATGATAATAATATTAATAATAATAATAAAAATGATATAGCAGTAAATTAAAAATCATCAAATGCTATCAAATTCTTTTATTCTCACTTTTTATCATCATTATTGTCATAATTAATACAATTCTGGTAATTATTATCATTATTACCCTAATAATTGCCAAAATCATCAAATGAATCGAAAAACCTTCATTTTGGAGTGTACTCTCAAAAGGCTATATTTAGCTAGATTTTGCTGCTTTTTCGACTTTTGGTATTTTTTTCTTTACCCTTTTTATTATTATGAACACCCAAATTTCCCGTTATTATCATCATTATTATCATGATATCATCCTTATTATCGTTTTCATCATCATTATCATCATTATGCAATGATTATCATCATTATTGCAAATTATCATCATTATTACAATTATTATCTCATTATTGCCATTATTATCATCTTATTGTCATTATTATCATCATCTTTTTTTCTCATTATTATCATTATTGCAATTATTACTGTTATAATATATTTTTGGCAATAATACTAATAATTAAATTAATAATAATAATAATGATGATAATAATAATAATAAAATAATAATAATAATAAAAATAATAATAATGATAATAATAATAATGATAATAATAATAATGATAATAAGAATAAGAATAAGAATAAGAATAATAATGATAATAATAATGATAATAGTATTAATATTAATAATCATCAAATGCTATCAAAATTTTTCCCTTTTTTTCTCACTTTTATCATCACTATTGTCATGATTAATACAATTCTGGTAATTATTATCATTTATTACCCTAATAATTGCCAAAATCATCAAATGAATCGGAAAAAAACGTCATTTTTTTGGGTATAAATCTCAAAAGGCTATATTTCGCTAGATTTTGCCGCTTTTTCGACTTTTGAGATTTTTACTTTTACCCTTTTTTTATTATATATGGACACAATTCCTGTTATTATCATCATTATTATCATGATTATCATCCTTATTATTGTTATCATCATCATTATCATCATTATTGCAATGATTATCATATTGCAATTATTATCATCATTATTGCCATTATTATCATCATTATTGCATTTTTATCATCATTATTCTCATTATTATCATTTTTTGCAATTATTGCAGTTTATAATATATATTTTTGCAACTATACTACTAGAAAAAATAATGATAATGATAATAACAATAATAATATTAATAACAATGTTATAACGATTAAATATTAAATTTTTATACTTATATTATTATTATTTGTTATTATTACAGTTATAATATATTTTTGGCAATAATACTAATAATTAAATAATTAATAATAATAATGATGATAATAATAATATAAAATAATATAATAATAATAATGATAATGATTAAAATAAAAATGATGATAATAATAATGATAAAAAGAATAAAATAAGAATAGAATAATAATGATAATAAAAATGATAATATATTAAAATTAATAATCATCAAATGCTATCAAAATTTCCTTTATTCTCCCCTTTTATCTCATTATTGTCATTATTTAATTAACAATTTGGTAATTATTTTCATTATTACCCTAATAATTCCAAATCATAAATGAATCGAAAAAACGTCATTTTGGTTATATCTCAAAAGGCTATATTTTCTAGATTTTGCCGCTTTTCGACTTTTGAGATTTTTTCTTTTACCCTTTTTTTATTAATATGGAACAATTCCTGTTATTTTCATCATTATTATCATGATTAAACATCCTTATTAACGTTATCATCATCATTATCATCATTATTGCAAGATTTTTCATCATTATTGCAATAAATCATCATTATTCAATATTATCTCAAATTTTTGGGAATTATTATCTTATTGCAATTATTTTCAAACATTTAAATGCCATTATTATCATCATTATTCCATATTATCATCATTATTTTCCTTATTATCATCATTATTGTCTATTATTTTATTTATCATTATTGCATTAAATTTCAGTTTCAATATATTTTTGGCAACTATACAAAAAACAGCTACAAATAATAGTAATATACATTTAATAATAACATAATAAACCTTTTATAATAAAATTTTTATTATCATTTTTTTTAATTAATATCGTTATTTTCTGTAATTATTACTGTTATAATAATTATTTTTGATTATATACAGTAAAAATAATGATAATGATAATAAACAATTAAAAATATTAATAACAATATTATAACGATTATATTATTATTATTTATACTTATTATTATTATTATTATTGTTATTATTACAGTTATTAATATATTTTTAGCAATAATATTTAAAAATTAAAATTTAATTTTAATAAATAATAATATAATAATAATAATAATAATAATAATAATATAATTTAATAATAATATAATTGATAAATAATATGAATAATAGTAGTAATTAATAATATCAAAATCTATCAAAATTTCTTATTCCACTTTTATCATTTATTATTGCATGATTAATCAATTCTGGTAATTATTATCATTATAAATAATAATTACTACCCCACTACATTAATCATCATTGTTGCCATTATTATCATATTATTGTATTATTATCATCATTATTTAATATTGCAGTTATGATATATATTTTGCAACTATTACTAATAAAAACTGCAATAATAAAAGTAATAAATTAATAATAACAAAAATAACGCTTTTGATAATTAAACTATATCATTATTAAAAAATATCGTTATTCTGTAGTTATTACTGTTATAATGATTATTTTTGCAATTATACACTAGTAAAAAATAATAAAAAATGAATAATAAACAATAATAATATTAATAACCTTTTAACGATAGTATTAGTATATATTTACTTTTATTATTATCCCCCCCCCTTGTTATTATTACAGTTATAAATATTTTTTGGCAAAAATACTACTAATTACAGTATATCATAAAATAATGATAATATAATAATAATAATAATAAAAGAAGAAGAAGAAGAAAGATAATAAAATGATAAATAGTAATATAAAAATCATCAAATGTATCAAAATTTTCTCTTTATTCTCACTTTTATCATCATTATTGTCAGATTATACAATTCTGTAATTATTTTCATTATTACCTAATAATTTGCAAAATCATCAAATGAATCGAAAAAAAAAGTCATTTTATAGTATATTTTCAAAAACTATATTTCGCTGATTTTGCCGCTTTTTCGACTTTTGGGATTTTTTCTTTTACCCTTTTTTATATTATATATGGAGACAGTCCTGTTATTATCATCATTATTAAATTTTGATTTTCATCCTATTATCGTATCTTGGATGATTTGGCAATTATATGGTAATAATGATAATAATTACCAGAATTGTATTTAAACATGACAATAATTATGATAAAAGTGAGAATAAAGAGATTTTGATAGCAATTGATGGAAAAATTATTATAAAACTTTCTATTATCATTTAATCATTATTATTATTATTATTATTATATTATTATTATATTTAAATTTAATATATATTATTAGTTTTTTTTATTACTTTAATTATTAGGGATTTGCCAAAAATATATTATAACGTAAAAACCAATAATAATAATAAGTATAAAAAAAAAAAAATAATCGTATAATTTTTGTTATTAATATATTATTGTTTTTTTATTTATCATTATCATTATTTTTAAATAGTTGTATAATTTCAAAATTTATTATAACATAATAATTACAATAAAAAAACGATATTATTTAAAATAATGATATAAATAAATTTTTATAAAAGCGTTATTATTGTTTAATATTAATGTTTTTTTATATTATCATTTGAGTTGTTTACTAGTATAGTTGCAAAATTATAACTGCAATAATTGCAATGATAATTATAATAATGACAATAAGTAATAATAATGGCAAAAAATTATATAATAATGGCAATAAAAATGATAATAATTGCAATAATGATAATAATTTGCAATAATTATGAATAATTGCAATAATGAAAGAAAAATAAATTTTAATAATTTTTGATAATAAATTTCCAATACTGATGATAATCAATGCAATAAGATGATAATGATGATGATAACGATAATAAGGATGATAATCATGATAATAATGATGATAATAATAGGAATTGTGTCCATATATAATAAAAAGGGTAAAAGAAAAAATCTCAAAAGTCGAAAAATCGGCAAAATCTAGCGAAATATAGCCTTTTGAAAAGTACACTCCAAAATGACCTTTTTTCGATTCATTTGATGATTTTGGACTTATTAGGGTAATATGATAATAATTACCAGAATTGTATTTAATCATGACAATATGATATAAAGTGAGAATAAGAGAATTTTGAATAACATTTGATGATATTAATTTAATACTTTAGATTAGTATTATCATTATTATATTATCATTTTTATTATTATTATTATTATAATTATTATTATTGTTATTACTTTAATTAATAGTATTATTGCCAGAAATATATTATAAAATGTAATAATACAATAATAATAATATAGTTATAATAATAATTTAAAATAATCGTTATAATATTGTTATTGATATTATTATTGACATTATTATCATTATCATTATTTTTAACTAGTAGTATAATTGCAAAAATAATTATTATAACAGTAATAATTACAGTAATAACGATATTAATTAAAATAATCATATAAATAATTATTATAAAAGCGTTATTATTGTTATTATTAATGTTATTACTACTATTATTGTAGTTTTTATTAGTATAGTTGAAAAAAATATATATTATAACGCAATAATTGCAATAATGATGATAATAATTGCAATATGATAATAATTGCAATAGTGATGATAATAATTGCAATAATGATGATAATGATGATGATAATGATAATAATGATGATGATAACGATAATAAGGATGATAATCATGATAATAATGATGATAATAGCAGGAATTGTGTCCATATATAATAAAAAGGGTAAAAGAAAAAAATCCCAAAAGTCGAAAAAAACGGCAAAATCTAGCGAAATATAGCCTTTTGAGAGTTCACTCCAAAATGACGTTTTTCGATTCATTTGATGATTTTGGCAATTATTAGGGTAATAATGATAATAATTGCCAGAATTGTACTAATCATGACAATAATCATGATAAAAGTGAGAATAAAGAGAATTTTGATAGCATTTGATGATTATTAATATTACTACTATTATCATTATTATTATCATTATATTATTATTATTATTATTATTATTATTATTATTACTTTATTTATTAGTATTATTGCCAAAAAATATATTATAACTGTAATAATAACAATAATAATAATGATAAGTATAATAATATTAATACTAATCGTTATAATATTGTTATTAATATTATTATTGTTATTATTATCATTATCATCATTTTTACTCGTAATATAATTGGAAAAATAATTATTATAACAGTAATAATTACAGTAATAACGATATTAATTAAAATAATGATATAAATGATTATTATAAAAGCGTTATTATTGTTATTATTAATGTTATTACTATTATTATTATAGCTGTTATTAGTATAGTTGCAAAAATATATATTATAACTGCAATAATTGCAATATTGATGATAATAATGACAATAATGATGATAATAATGGCAATAATGATGATAATAATTGCAATAATGATGATAATGATGATGATAATTATTATTATTATTATTATTATTATTATTATTATTATTATTATTATTATTATTATTATTATGAAAAATAAATAAATAAATTAAATAATATAATAATTATAATAATAATAATAGCAAAAAGATAACAATATAATAATAACAATAATAATGATAACAAAAATAATAATAATAATGATAATGATAAAAATAATAATAATTATTATTTTTATTGCAATAATAATAATGATATAGTATAATTATTATAAAGACTATAATATTAACATTAGTAATGATATGAAAATAATCGTAATGATATAGAAAAAATAACATAATGATAACGATATTGTAAAATAATAATAAAAATAATATAATATAATAATGATAAAAATAATAATAATAATAATAATAATAATGATAAGTAATAATAAAATGTTAATAAATTTTAATAATGACATTGGATAAAGCGATAATAATAAAGAAAATAACACAATATTAATAATTGATGACAATGAAATAAATAAAGATAATAATAACATAACAATGATAATAATAATGATAAAAGCAATAAAATTAAATTTTTCATAAAATACTAATGATTGTGATAACAACAATGATCATAGTTAAAATAGTATTGATAATAATGTACTGATAATAAAGTAATGAAATATATATGTTAGAGCACAACAACAAAAAGCACAATGATAATGATAAATAATAATAATAATAAACATGACAGTAATGATAAGAAAAAATAATTAATGGTTAATGATAATGGTGATAAAGATGATAATAATGGTAATGTTAATTATTATAATATAATAATAATAATAATAATAATGATAATAATAATAAAAAATAATAATAAAATAATAATAATAATAATAATGATAATTATAATAACATTAATACTAATAGCAATGATATAAATTTATGTTGATAAAAGTTAATGGAAACAATAATAATAATATAGCATTACTAATGATAATAATAATTATAATGAAAAACAAACAATAATAAAAGTTATTATTATTATTATTATTATTATTATTATTATTATTATTATTATTATTGTTATTATTATTATTATTATTATTATTATTATTATTATTATTATTATTACTATTATCATTATTATTATTATTATTATTATTATTATGAAAAATAAATAAACAAATAAATAATAAGTAATAAAACAATAAAATAATAATAACAATATAATAATTTAAATTTTTATAATAATAATAATATGATGATGATAATAATAATAAATTTTAATAATAATATTAATAAAAATAATAATAATAATAATAATAATAAAATAACAATAATAAAAAATAATAATATAAGAAGAAGAAGAATAAGAATAAGAAAATAAGAATAAGAATAAAATAATGATGATAATAATAATAATAACAATAATAACAATATAATAATAATAATAATTATAATAATAATAATAATAATAATAACAATAATAAATAACAATAATAATAATAATAACAAAAACAACAACAACAACAATAATAATAATAATAATAATAATAATAACAACAACAATAACAACAACAAGAACAATGAAAATGTTAATAATAATAATGATAATAATAATGATAATGAGATAATAATAACAATAATAGTAATAATGATAATGTAATAATAATAATAATAGTAATAATAATAAAGATGATAAAAATTTAATAATGATGATAAATAATAATAATAATAATAATAATAATAATAATAATAATAATAGGCGGAGGCGGCGGAGCACATCCGGGGAGAAGATACATGACTTAATACGAGACAAGAAGCAGCCGGAAACCAACCCTAACAGTGTTGTATATCGCATACCCTGCAGCAGATGCGTTTACAGCATACTTTAGTGAAACAGACCGTGGTTTCAGCACCTGGATCAGCCAACATCGAGCTGACATCCGTCGCCACAGGACTTCCAACGCCATGATGGTACATGTAGATGAAGCTGGACATTTACCGAACTGAAGGGAGTAGAAAATAGTCCATGGGGGATTAAACAAACAAACAAAAAAAAATTAAATGGAAGCAGCATACATCGCAAACCGGGGGACACAGCGCAGCTCGGCAGATTCAGACTACCCAAAGGTGAGGGCAACAATTATACGAACATCGAGTGGGAGGTCCAGTCGTCAGGTGTTTTGTCAGCCCCCTGTCTGATATTATTTACTCTGTAATTTCTTTTATCTATATATTTCTGAGATACAACGAAACCGGGCAAATACACTTTTGTATTGCGAAGATATTCTTTCTCATTCATACCTTTTTTTACATTTGTTAACATGAATACGGTTCGTGTATGTATAATATATATATATATATTATATATATATATATATATATTATATATATATATATATAAAATATATATATATATATACGAACCGTATTCATTATATAATATATATAATATATATATTATATATATTATATTATATATATATATATATTTTATTATATATATATTAAGCTCATCCTGGATAAGAAAACCGGGGAATGTGGTCCCGTGTAAACTTTAAGGATACGAGGCAGGATAGACATACACTTCAAAATGCCTAAGTGCTAGAATTAGACTCTGAGATTCTTTTTCTACAGTTGAGTAGTTTTTTTCTGATGTTTATCAAATTTCTTGAAAAAAAACATACAGGATGGCTTGATACAAAACAGTTTCCTGCTCCGATATCGCTTCATCTACATACAATGTAAACGGTTCATTGAAATTGGGGGAAACGAGAACGGGAGAGGAAATTAGCATTGACTTGTTTTTTTTCTGAAAGCAGCTTCGCAGGATCCGATCATTAAAATTTTTTTTTTAGCAAGTCTTCAGTGGGGGCAGAATCTGCGGTAATACCCTGCCATGCAAAGAAATCTCAACACGTCTCAGTACACACCGTGACCTCATACGGAGAGGTCGTGTGGTGCCCGTGCTCCGTGCCCTCGTCCCTTACCACGAACCTCTTGCTCATATACAGAAAGTTGTTTCAAGGAGTTCATGAACATTTCGTGCTCCTATATTTGAAATAATTCCTCTACCGAGTGCCAAGTCTGCTTTTGTGGGGAAAAAACC
>NC_051428.1:30901893-30910081 GCF_015228065.2 Penaeus monodon | reverse complement strand
ATTATTATTAACATTTTCATTGTTCTTGTTGTTGTTATTGTTGTTGTTATTATTATCATTATTATTATTATTATTGTTGTTGTTGTTGTTGTTATTATTATTATTATTATTATTATTTTATTATTACTATTATTATTGTTGTTGTTATTATTCTTATTATTATTATTATTATTATTATTATCATTATTATTATTGCAATAATAATAATAATATTATTATTTTTATCATTATCATTATCATTATTATTTTTGTTATCATTATTATTATTGTTATTATTATTATTGTTATCATTTTATTATTATTATTATTATTATTATTATTATTAATATTATTATTATTATTATTATTATTATTATTATTTATTTGTTTATTTATTTTTCATAATAATAATAATAATAATAATAATAAGATAATAGTAATAATAATAATAATAATAATAATAATAACAATAATAATAATAATAATAATAATAATAATAATAATAATAATAATAATAATAACTATTATTATTGTTTGTTTTTCATTATAATTATTATTATCATTAGTAATGCATCTATTTTTTATTGTTTCCATTACTTTTAATTTTTTTTTAATTATTATTATTATCATTATTATTATTATTATTATTATTATTATTATTATTATTATTATTTTATTATTATTTTTTATTATTATTATCATTATTATTATTATTATTATTATATTATAATAATTAACATTACCATTATTATCATCTTTATCACCATTATCATTAACCATTAATTATTTTTCTTATCATTACTGTCATGTTTTATTATTATTATTATTATTATCATTATCATTGCTGCTTTTTTGTTGTTGTGCTCTTAACATATATATTTTCATTACTTTATTATCAGTATCATTATTATCAATACTATTTTAACTATGATCATTGTTGTTATCACAATCATTAGTATTATTATGAAAATTTAATTTTATTGCTTTTATCATTATTATTATCATTGTTATTGTTATTATTATCTTTATTTATTTTCATTGTCATCAATTATTAATATTGTGTTATTTTCATTATTATTATCGCTTTATCAATGTCATTATTGAAATTATTAACATTATTATTATTACTTATCATTATTATTATTATTATTATTATTATTATTATCATTATTATATTATTATTATTATTATTATTATTATTACAATAAAAATAATAATTATTATTATTTTTATCATTATCATTATTATTATTATTATTGTTATCATTATTATTGTTATTATTATTATTATTATTGTTATTATTATTATTATCATTATTATTATTATTTATTTATTTATTTATTTTTCATAATAATAATAATAATAATAATAATAATAATAATAATAATAATAATAATAATAATAATTATCATCATCATTATCATCATTATTGCAATGATTATCATCATTCTTGCAATTATTATCATCATTATTACAATTATTATCATCATTATTGCAATTAGTATCATCATTTTTGCAATTAATATCATTATTGCAATTATTATCATCATTATTGCCATTATTATCATCATTATTGTCATTATTATCATCAATATTGCAATTATTGCAGTTATAATAATTATTTTTCTAATTATATTACAAGTAAAAATAAGTAATAATAACAATAATAATATTAATAACAATATTATAACGATTATTATTACTATTATTATACTTATCATTATTATTATTGTTATTATTACAGTTAAATATTTTTTGGCAATAATACTAATAAATAAAGTAATAATAAATAATAATATAATAATAATAATAATAATAATGATAATAATAATGATAATAGTAGTAATATTAATAATCATCAATGCTATCAAATTCTCTTTATTCTCACTTTTATCATGATTATTGTCATGATTAGTACAATTCTGGCATTATTATCATATTACCCTAATAATTGCCAAAATCATCAAATGAATCGAAAAACGTCATTTTGGAGTGAACTCTCAAAAGGCTATATTTCGCTAGATTTTGCCGTTTTTTTCGACTTTTGGGATTTTTTTCTTTTACCCTTTTTATTATATATGGACACAATTCCTGCTATTATCATCATTATTATCATGATTATCATCCTTATTATCGTTATCATCATCATTATTATCATTATCATCATCATTATCATCATTATTGCAATTATTATCATCACTATTGCAATTATTGCAGTTATAATATATATTTTTGCAACTATACTAATAACAACTACAATAATAGTAGTAATAACATTAATAATAACAATAATAACGCTTTTATAATAATTATTTATATGATTATTTTAATTAATATCGTTATTACTGTAATTATTACTGTTATAATAATTATTTTGCAATTATACTACTAGTAAAAATAATGATAATGATATAATGTCATAATAATATCAATAACAATATTATAACGATTATTATTATTATTATTATAACTATTATTATTATTATTGTTATTATTACAGTTTATAATATATTTTTTGGCAATAATACTAACAATTAAAGTTAATAACAATAATAATAATAATAATAATAATATAATAATAATGATAATAATAATAATGATAATAATAATGATAATATATAATATTAATAATCATCAAATGTTATCAAAATTCTCTTTATTCTCACTTTTATCATCATTATTGTCATGATTAATACAATTCTGGTAATTATTATCATTATTACCCTAATAATTGCCAAAATCATCAAATGAATCGAAAAAACGTCATTTTGGAGTGTACTCTCAAAAGGCTATATTTCGCTAGATTTTGCCGCTTTTTCGACTTTTGGGATTTTTTTCTTTTACCCTTTTTTATTATATATGACACAATTCCTGTTATTATCATCATTTATTATCATGATTATCATCCTTATTATCGTTATCATCATCATTATCATCATTATTGCATTGATTATCATCAGTATTGCATTATTATCATAATTATTACAATTATTTCATCATTATTGCAATTATTATCATCATTATTGTCATTATTATCATTATCATTGCAATTATTGCAGTTATAATATATATTTTTGCAACTATACTAATAACAACAACAATAATAATAGTAATAACATTAATATTACCAATATAACGCTTTATAATATTATTTATATCATTATTTTAAATAATATCGTTATTATTGTAATTATTACTGTTATAATAACTATTTTTTAAATTTCAAATTAAAAAATTGATAATGAAAAAATAACAATAATAATTAAAAAAATATTATAACGATTATTATTTTTTTTTATTAACTTTTTTATATTGGTATTATTTCAGTTTTTAAAATATTTTTTGGCAATAAACTAATAATTAAAGTAATAATAAAAAAAATAAAATAATAATAATAATAATAATAATAATAAAATAATTTAAAAATAATAATAAATAATAGTAGTTATAAAAAATCATCAAAATGCACAAAATTCTCTTTATTCTCATTTTTCAAATTATTGTCATGATTTAAAACAATTCTGGTTTATTTCATTATACCAAATAATTGCCCAAAAACATCAAAAATAACGATAAAAGGGTGATAAAACAAATAATAATGATGAAATAAAAGGGAAATGTCTCCATTTAAAAAAAAAGGTAAAAGAAAAAAATCCCAAAATCGAAAAGCGGCAAAAACTAGGAAAAATACCCTTTTTAGAATATACTAAAAATGACGTTTTTTTTTTGATTCATTTGAAGATTTTGGCAATTATTAGGGTAAAAATGATAATAAAAACCAGAATGTAATTAATCATGACAAAAATGATGATAAAAGTGAGAAAAAAGAGATTTTGATAGCTTTAATTTTAATATTATACATTATCATTTATTTTATCTTCTTCTTCTTCTTCTTTTTTTTTATTATTATTTATTTATTATTATTATTACTTTAATTATTGTATTATTGCCAAAAAAATATATTATAATGTTAATAACAATGTAAAAATAAAAAGTTAAAAATCTAATCTAAACGAAATATTGTTATTATAAATTTTATTGTTATTTTTTCATTATCATTATTTTTATAGTGTTAATTGCAAAATAAACATTATAACAGTAAAACTACATAAAACGTTTTATTTAAATAATTATAGATAATTTAAAAAACGTTTTATTGTTTTATTTGTTATTACTATTATTATTTCAGTTGTTATTAGTATAGTTGCAAAAAAATTTTATCATACTGCAAAATTGCAATAATGATGAATAAAGAAATAATATGATAAAAAATGGCAACAATGATGAAGTGTGTGGGTATCAATTTTTATTGTAATAATGAAATATTTTTCCGAAATTTTATTAAACATGGCAAAAATGAGATAAAAGGGGGAAAAAAGAGAATTTTTATAGCTTGGGTTTTTAATATTACTACTATTATCATTTTTTACAAATTTTTATTATTTTAAATTTTTTTATTATTATTATTATTATTATTTTTTATTTTATTTTCTATTACTTAATTTTTATTTATTTCTAAAAAGATATATTATAAAGTAATAAAACAATAAAATAAAATATAAGTATAATAAAAATATAAACGTTTAATTTTTATTAAAATTATTTTTGTTATTATTTTTCATTATTTTTTTACTAGTGTAAATTGCAAAATAATTTATAAATATAATTCAGTAATAACGATATTAAATTAAAAAAATGATATAAATAATTTAAAAACTTATTATTTTTTTATTAAGTTTACTATTTTATTGTAGTTTTATTTGTATGTTGCAAAAAAAAATATATTGAAAATGCAAAAATGCAATAATGATAATAAAAATTTACAATAAAATTTTAAAGATAAAAATGGCAATAATGATGATAATAATGGCAGTAATGATTATAAAATTTCAAAGATAATAATTGCAATAAGATGAAATAAATTTTAATAATGATGATAGTAAATTTCAATAATGATGATAATCTTCAATAATATATAAAAATGATATAACATAATAAGGATGTAAACATGATAATAAAGATGAAATAACGAATTTTTTCCAAATAATAAAAAAAGGGGAAAAGAAAAATCTCAAAAGTCGAAAAAAAGGCAAAATCAGCGAAAATAGCCTTTTGAGAGTATACCCAAATGAGTTTTTCCATTCATTGATGATTTTTTGGGAATTATTAGGGTAAAATGAAATAATTACCAGAATTGTATTAAACATGACAATATGATGATAAAAGTGAAAAAAGAGGGGTTTTTTATAGCATTTTAATTATTAATTTAATACTATTTCATTATTATTATCATTATTTTTATTTTATTATTTTATTATCATTTTTTATTATCATTATTATTATTATCATTATTATTTTTTTTTATTATTTTTTTATTATTATTATTTCATATTATTTTTAATTTTTAATTTAATTTTTAGTATTAGCCAAAAATTAATTTTAAAATGTAATAATAACAATAATAATAATAATAATATAAAAAATAAAAAATCGTTATAACATTTTATTTAAAATTTTTATTGTTTTTTATCATTATCATTATTTTTTCAGTATATAATTTCAAATAATTATTTTAACATAATAAATTCAGTAATACGATATTGATTAAAAAAATGATTAAAAAATTTTAAAAAGCTTAAAATTGTTTTTATTAAAGTTATTACTATTTTTATTTGTTTTTATTAGTATAGTTGCAAAAATTTTAAATTATAAATGCAATAATTGCAATAATATAAAAATGAGAATTAAAAGGAAATAATGCAATAATGATTTTTAATAAAGGCATAATATGATAATAATTGCAATAAAGATAAAAATGCAATAATGATGATAAAAATTGCAAAAATTGATAAAAATTTAATATGGATAATAATTGCAAAAAGTATAATCATTGCAATATGATGATAATGGGTATGTAACAATAATAAGGTGATATCATGATAAAATGATGATAATACAGGGAAATTTTGTCCCTATATAAAAAAAAAAGGGTAAAAAAAAAAAATCCAAAAGCGAAAAGCGCAAAATCTACGAAATTAGCCTTTGAGAGTAACACCAAATGACTTTTCGATATTGATGTTTTGGCAATTATAGGGGGAAAAATGATAATAATTACCAGAATTGTTTAATCATGACAATTTTGATGATAAAAGTGAGAATAAGAGAATTTTATAGCATTTGGATTTTAATTATTATTATTATTATTTTATTATTATTTTTTTTTTTATTTTATTATATATTATTATTATTTTATTATTTTTTATTATTATTTTATTTATTATTATTTTTTTATATTTTTATTTTATTTTATTTTAATTAATTAGTATTATTGCCAAAAAAAAATTATAACTGTAAAAAATAAAAAATAATAAAAATAAAAGTATAATAATATAATACTAATCGTTTTAAATTTTATTAATTTATTATTTTTATTATTTACATTATTTTTTCTAGTAGTATTTGAAAAAAATTTTTATAACAGAATAATTTCAGTAAAAACGATATTAATTTAAAAAATGATATAAATAATTATTATAAAAGCGTTATTATTGTTATTATTAATGTTATTACTATTATTATTGTAGTTGTTATTAGTATAGTTGCAAAAATATATATAATAAACTGCAATAATTGCAATAATGATGATAATAATGACAATAATGATGATAATAATGGCAATAATGATGATAATGTAGTGTGGCTAGTCTCCACGCGCGACGTTATCTCGCGACGGCGAGCATCCTCGCCCGCGCGCTTACCTGGTCGGGCAATTTGTACCTTTCCCTGCACAGCATTTTCCAACCTTTTACCCTAATCATTAGTAGTTTTTATACCTGATTTTCGTGTTTTTTGTTTGTTTTAGTTTACCCGTTGTGGTACATTTTCTTTGGTTCTCGTTTGATTTTGATTAACTTACCTTTTTACTTTTTAAATGCAGTTCTTTGTTGGCATGCCTAGTTTTAATTATCCATTGGTTTCCTTGTTTTATTCAATTGTAAATAAATCATATAAATGTTTTATCTATTAGGATGACCACTTTTACAAACATTATTTTTATCTATTATTTTACTCATGTTCATTATTGTGATTGTTTTATATTTTCATCATTTTAACTAAAATACTCATTATTTGTAAATTTATCAATAGGTTTTTATTTTTATCATTAAACCTGTATATAATGACGTCACCGTCACCCCTCACCCCCCAATGACCGCGAAAAATAAACATTTCGGTAGAGACCGCTGCAGAGACATGGTTTCTTTTTCTCCTTATTTTTCTGACTGAAACCGGCTCGACGCCCAAAGGAGCTACAAAAGAGAAATCGGGATTTGTTCCAGTCTAAATCTCCTAATTCTCTCACCGTCGATATACATCCAGCATAGTTTTTCCTGTTAGATGTATAATGCATGTCTGTTATAAGTAGATTGTTGAGCCACTTCGTTTTTCGGTGTTTTTTGTTTTTATTATTATTATTATTATTATTATTATTATTATTATTATTATTATTATTATTATTATTATTATTATTATTATTATTATCGTTATAATATTGTTATTAATATTATTATTGTTATTATTATCATTATCATTATTTTTACTAGTAGTATAATTGCAAAAATAATTATTGTAACTTTAATAATTACAGTAATAACGACATTAATTAAAATAATGATATAAATGATTATTATAAAAGCGTTATTATTGTTATTACTATCATTATATTGTAGTTGTTATTAGTATAGTTGCAAAAATATATATCATAACTGCAATAATTGCAATAATGATGACAATAATGATGATAATAATCTCAATAATGATGATAATAATCTCAATAATGATGATAATAATGGCAATAATGATGATAATAATTGCAATAATGATGATAATCATTGCAATAATGATTTTGGCAATTATTAGGGTAATAATGATAATAATTCCCAGAATTGTATTAATCATGACAATAATGATGATAAAAGTGAGAATAAAGAGAATTTTGATAGCATTTGATGATTATTAATATTACTACTATTATCATTATTGCTACGCCAGTGGGTCTTTGTCTCTGTGCGAAACATGTGTTAACATGAAAAGGATGACCTGGGCATGTGTTAACATGAAGGGACCTGGGCAAACATGACGTAACTGGCTGTCATCGGAGGAGCGGAGGAACAAGCCAGGAGACGGAGTTGGGTGCTGCCTTCTGCCATGT
>NC_051428.1:30867107-30901793 GCF_015228065.2 Penaeus monodon | reverse complement strand
AACGTGCTTCTTGCCTGCACGAGATGGTGGCCTGCTCGCGTGCCCTCTTGGCTCTTTGCCCTTTGTGCCAATCCTCCCTCATACCGGCCAGCATGGCAGTGATCAGGCCATCTGGCTCGGCTCACCTCACTCGTGCTGCCTCAGTATAGTCTCCTCTCACTCATGGCTGCCGCCATCTTTGGACATGATAAATCGGCGCGTCTCACTGATCAAATATCACAAATCCCACTCCTGACACCATTTGTTGTGTCTCTCTGCCACCAACACATAGCAGGCTAGGCAGACGGCGTGCTATTCACAGGGTCGAGAACACTGAACAGCTCCAAGAGGCACCGAGCACCACAGCGTCCCAGAACACCACGAGAGGAAGCGCCAAGTGGCGAGGCAGGGCACGAAATAAACACAAAATGACAGTCTTTCCTTTATTTACACAAGTTATTTACCTGTACACTTTTCTATAGGTACAATACAGGGGGGAAACCAGCATGTCACACTGCACAATGCAGCTTATAACAGGGCAACACAAAGTTTATCAGGTCACAAGGGCACATACGAGGTCTTCACAGGAGCAGCACCCAACTCCGTCTCCTGGCTTGTTCCTCCGCTCCTCCGATGACAGCCAGTTACGTCATGTTTGCCCAGGTCCCTTCATGTTAACACATGCCCAGGTCATCCTTTTCATGTTAACACATGTTTCGCACAGAGGACAAAGATCCACTGGCGTAGCAATAATGATAATAGTAGTAATATTAATAATCATCAAATGCTATCAAAATTCTCTTTATTCTCACTTTTATCATCATTATTGTCATGATTAATACAATTCTGGGAATTATTATCATTATTACCCTAATAATTGCCAAAATCATTATTGCAATTATTATCATCATTATTGCCATTATTATCATCATTATTGAGATTATTATCATCATTATTGAGATTATTATCATCATTATTGTCATCATTATTGCAATTATTGCAGTTATGATATATATTTTTGCAACTATACTAATAACAACTACAATAATAATAGTAATAACATTAATAATAACAATAATAACGCTTTTATAATAATCATTTATATCATTATTTTAATTAATGTCGTTATTACTGTAATTATTAAAGTTACAATAATTATTTTTGCAATTATACTACTAGTAAAAATAATGATAATGATAATAATAACAATAATAATATTAATAACAATATTATAACGATTATTATTATTATTATTATACTTATTATTATTATTATTGTTATTATTACAGTTATAATATATTTTTTGGCAATAATACTAATATTAAAGTAATAATAATAATAATCATGATAATAATAATAATAATTATAATAATATATAATAATAATATAATCATAATAATAATAATAATAATAATAATAAATAATAATAATAATAATAATAATAATAATAATAAAAAAAACAAAAACACCGAAAAACGAAGTGGCTCAACAATCTACTTATAACAGACATGCATTATACATCTAACAGGAAAAACTATGCTGGATGTATATCGACGGAGAGAGAATTAGGAGATTTAGACTGGAACAAATCCCGATTTCTCTTTTGTAGCTCCTTTGGGCGTCGAGCCGGTTTCAGTCAGAAAAATAAGGAGAAAAAGAAACCATGTCTCTGCAGCGGTCTCTACCGAAATGTTTATTTTTCGCGGTCATTGGGGGGTGAGGGGTGACGGTGACGTCATTATATACAGGTTTAATGATAAAAATAAAAACCTATTGATAAATTTACAAATAATGAGTATTTTAGTTAAAATGATGAAAATATAAAACAATCACAATAAAACAGAGTAAAAATAATAGATAAAAATAATTTTTTGTAAAATGGTACCTAATAGTTTAAAAACATTTATTTTTTATTTACAATTGTAAAAAAAAGGAAAGAAATGGTAATTAAAACAGCATGCCAACAAAAAACTGAAATTAAAAAGAAAAAAAGGTAAGTTAATCAAAATCAACGGAACCAAAGAAAATGTCCCACAACGGGAAAAATAAAACAAAAAAAAACCCACAAAAATAGTAAAAAAAAAAAACTACTAAGATTAGGGTAAAATTTGGGAAAAATGCTGTGCGGGAAGGTAAAAATTTGCCCGACCAGGTAAGCGCGCGGGCGAGATGCTCGCCGTCGCGAGATAACGTCGCGCGGGAGATAGCCACCAAAAATTTTCACATTATTGCCAAATTATATCATTATTGTTTTTATCATCATTTTGCAATTATTTCGTTTATTATAATATTTTTTCAACTATAATAATAACACTACAATAATAATAGTAATAACATTTAAAATAACAATAAAACGCTTTTAAATTTTATATATTATTTAAATTGATATCGTTATTACTGTAGTTTATACTGATATAATAATTTTTTTTTCCCAAAAATACTATAGTAAAAAAATGATAAGATAAAATAACAATAAAAATTAAAAACAAAATTTTATAAAGATTTGTATTTGTATTTTTAATACTTATTTTTATTATTTTTGTTATCATTTCAGTTATAATTTTTTTTGGCAATAAAACTAAAATTAAAGTAAAAAAAAATAATAATAATAATAAAATAATAATAATAAAATAATAAGATAAAGATAATGATAATGAAAGTAATGATAATGATAAAAGATAAGGGAAAAAATAAAAATAAAAATAATGATAATGAAATAGAGTAATATTAAAAAAATCAATGCTATCAAAATCTTTTATTCTCACTTTTTTCATCATTTTGTCATAATAATACAATTTGGTAATATTATCATTAAATTAAACCCAATAATGCCCAAAAAATAAATGAAACGAAAAAACCCCCATTTTGAGTGACTCTCAAAAAGGGTAATTTAGCTAATTTTTTCTGCTTTTCGACTTTTTGGGATTTTTTCTTTTACCCTTTTTATTTTATATGAACACAATTCCTGTTATTATCTCTTTTTATCATGATTATCATCCTTATTTCGTTATCATCATCATTATAAATTTTATTGCAATGATTATCACTTTATTGAAATTTATTATCATCTTTATTACATTATATATCATTTTGAAATTTATTATCATCATTTATTCAATATTTTCATTATTGAATTTATTATCAATTATTCCCATTATTAATCATTATTGTCATTATTATCATCTTTATTTCTATTACATTATTGAAATTATTGCGTTAAATAATATTTTGCAACTTACTAAAAAAAAACTTACAAAATAATATAATAAACTTTAAATAATAAAAAATTTTAAACGTTTTGTAAAATTATTTAATCAATTTAATCAATACGTTATTATGAATTTTTACTTTTTATAATAATTATTTTTGCAATTAATACTAGAAAAAATAAGATAAGTAATAAAAATAAAAATTTATTAATAACAATGTTAAACGATAGTATTAATTATTATACTATTATTTTATTTATTTTTTTAAGTTAAAATATTTTTGGAAAAATACAAAAATTTAAAAATTAAAATAAAAAAAATGATGATAAAAATAATAATAAAAATAAAATAAAAATAAAAATAATATAATGAAAATAATAATAATGATAATAATATAATGATAATAAGAAAGAAAAAAATAAGAAAAAATATAATAATAATGAAAATAGTATTAATATTAATAACTCAAAAGCTATAAAAATTTCTCTTTATTCTCACTTTTAATCACTTTTTGTATGTTTAATAAAATTTGGTAAATTATCAATTCCCCCTAATAATTCCCCAAAATCAAATGAATCGGAAAAAAGTATTTGGGATACTCTCAAAGGTATATTTCGCAGATTTTGCCGCTTTTTCGATTTTGAGATTTTTACTTTTACCTTTTTTTATATATTGGAACAATTCCTGTTTATCACTTTATTATCATGTTTATCTTATTATTGTTATCTCATATTATCACATTTTGCAATTTTTTCATCAATGAAAATTTTTATCTCTTATTACAATTTATTATCTCATTTTTGCAATTATATCTCATTATTCAATTTTTCTTTATTGCAATTTTTATCTCTTTAAATGCCATTTTTAACATTATTGTCATTTTATCATCATTATTCTCATTATTATCATTATTGCAATTATTGCAGTTAAAATATAATTTTTTGAAACATTAAAAAAAAATACAAAAATAATAGTAATAAATTAAAATAACAATATTAACGCTTTTATAAAAATTATTTAACATTATTTTAATCAATATCGTATTAGAATATTACTGTTATAAAATTTATTTTTTGCAATATACTCAAAAAAAATAATGAATTTGATAAAAACTAAAAATTTTATAACAATGTTATAACGTTAGTAATTATTATTATAATTTTTTTTATTATTTTTATTATTCAGTTATAATTATTTTTTGGCAATAAAAAAATTAAATTAATAATAAAATAATGATGATAATAAATAAAAAAATAATAATAATAATAATAAAATAAAATGATAATAATAAAAAGATAAAAATAAGTAGAAAGAATAAGAATAAGAAAAAAAATAATAATGAAAAAATAATGAAATAGTTTTAATTTTTAAAAAAATCATCAAATGCTACAAAATTCTTTTTATTCTCACTTTTATACCCCAATTGTCAGATTAATAAAATTTCGGTAATTTTTATCTTTATTACCCTAAAATTCCCAAAACACAAATGAATCGGAAAAACGTTTTTGGTGTATACTTCAAAAGGCTTATTTCGCTAGATTTTGCCGCTTTTCGACTTTTGAGATTTTTTTTTTTTACCCTTTTTTTATTATATATGGACCAATTCCTTTTTATTATCACATTTTATCATATTATCATTTTATTACGTATCACCCAATTTTATCATCATTTTGCAATGTTTATCTCATTTTTGAAATTTACAAATCAATTAACAATTATTTTCTTTTTGAAATTATACCTTTATTGCAATTTTTTATCATTTACTCCCTTTATTATCATCATTTTTGCCATTTTATCTATTATTGCCCTTTTTCATCTTTTTTCATTATTATTATCATTTTTTGCGATTATTGGTTCAATATATTTTTTTGCAACTATCTAATAAAGCTACAATAAAAATAGTAAAACATAAAAATAACAATAATAACGTTTTTATAATAATTTATTTATATATTTTTTTAATTTAAATATCTTATTATTAAATTATTACTGTTATAAAATTTTTTTTTGCAATTATACTACTTAAAAATAAGTAATGATAAAATAACAATAATATATTAAAAACAAATTATAACGTTTAGTATTATTATTAATATTATTTTATTTTTATTTTTGTTTTATTATTTTAAATATTTTTTTGCAATAATATTAATAATTAAAGTAATAGTAATAATAATAATAATAATAATAATAATAAATAATAATAATAATAATAATAATGATAATAATAATGATAATAGTAGTAATATTAATAATCATCAAATGCTATCAAAATTCTCTTTATTCCCACTTTTATCATCATTATTGCCATGATTAATACAATTCTGGTAATTATTATCATTATTACAATAATAATTGACTAGCCACACTACATTATCATCATTGTTGCCATTATTATCATCATTATTGTCATTATTATCATCATTATTGCAATTATTGCAGTTATGATATATATTTTTGCAACTATACTAATAACAACTGCAATAATAATAGTAATAACATTAATAATAACAATAATAACGCTTTTATGATAATTATCTATATCATTATTTAAATAAATATCGTTATTACTGTAGTTATTACTGTTATAATGATTATTTTTGCAATTATACTACTAGTAAAAATAATGATAATGATAATAATAGCAATAATAATATTAATAACAATATTATAACGATTAGTATTAGTATTATTATACTTATTATTATTATCATTGTTATTATGACAGTTATAATATATTTTTTGGCAATAATACTAATAATTAAAGTAAAATAATAATAATAATAATAATAATAATAATAATAAGAAGAAGAAGAAGAAGAATGATAATAATAATGATAATAGTAGTAATATTAATAATCATCAAATGCTATCAAAATTCTCTTTATTCTCACTTTTATCATCATTATTGTCATGATTAATACAATTCTGGTAATTATTATCATTATTACCCAATAATTCCCATTATTACCCTAATAATTCGAAAAAAAACGTCATTTTATGTATACTCTCAAAAGGCTATATTTCGCTAGATTTAGCCGCTTTTTCGACTTTTGGGATTTTTTTCTTTTACCCTTTTTTATATTATATATGGAGACAGTTCCTGTTATTATCATCATTATTATTATGATTATCATCCTTATTATCGTTATCTTTGATGATTTTGGCAATTATTATGGTAATAATGATAATAATTACCAGAATTGTATTAATCATGACAATAATTGTGATAAAAGTGAGAATAAAGAGAATTTTGATAGCATTTGATGATTATTTATATTACTACTATTATCATTATTATTATCATTATATTATTATTATTATATATTATTATTATTATTTATTATTATTATTATTTTTATTATTACTTTAATTATTAGTATTATTGCCAAAAAATATATTATAACTGTAATAATACCAATAATAATAATAAGTATAATAAAAAAAAAATAATAATCGTTATAATATTGTTATTAATATTATTATTGTATTATTATCATTATCATTATTTTTACTAGTTGTATAATTGCAAAAAATAGTTATTATAACAGTAATAATTACAATAATAACGATATTATTTAAAATAATGATAAAATAATTATTATAAAAGCGTTATTATTGTTAATATTAATGTTATTACTATTATATTGTAGTTGTTATTAGTATAGTTGCAAAAATATAATTATAACTGAAATAATTGCAATGATAATGATAATAATGACAATAATGATAATAATAATGGCAATAATGATGATAATAATTGCAATAATGATGATAATAATTGTAATAATTATGAATAATTGCAAAAATGATGATAATAAAATTGCAATAATGATGATAATGATGATGATAAACGATTAATAAGATGATAATCATGATAAAATGATGATAATAAAGGAATTGTGTCCATATATAATAAAAAAAGGGTAAAAGAAAAAATCCCAAAAGTCGAAAAAGCGGCAAAATCTAGCGAAATATAGCCTTTTGAGAGTACACTCCAAAAACGCTTTTTTCGATTCATTTGATGTTTTTGGTAATTTTTTGGGTTTTAATGTTAATAATTACAGAATTGTATTAATCATGAAAAATAATGATGATAAAAGTGAGAATAAAGAGAATTTTGATAACATTTGATGATTTTTAAAATTTTAATTACTATTATCATTATTTTTATCATTATTATTATTATCATTATTATTATTTTTATTATTATTATTATTTTTATTGTTATTACTTTAATTTAGTATTTTGCCAAAAATTATATTATCAACTGTAATAAAAACAATAATAATAATAATAGTTTATAAATAATAATAATAATCGTTATAATATTGTTATTGATATTTTTTTGACATTATTATCTTTATCATTATTTTACTAGTAGTATAATTGCAAAAATAATTTTTTATAACAGTAATAATTACAGTAATAACGATATTAATTAAAAAATCATATAAATAAATTATTATAAAGCGTTATTATTGTTATTATTAATGTTATTACTATATTATTGTAGTTGTTATTAGTATAGTTGCAAAAATAATATTATAACTGCAATAATTGCAATAATGATGATAATAATGACAATAATGATGATAATAATGCAATAAAGATGATAATAATGGAATAATGATGATAATAATTGCAATAATGATAATACTAATTGCAATAATGATGATAATAATTGTAATAATGATGATAATAATTGCAAGAATGATGATAATCATTGCAATAATGATGATAATGATGATGATAATTATTATTATTATTATTAATAATAATAATATCATAATAATAATTATAATGATGATGATGATGATAATAATAATAATAATAATAATAATAAAAAAATAATAAAATATAAACAATAATAAAAATAACCAATAATAATGATAACAATAATAATAATAATAATGATAATGATAAAAATAATTATTATTATTATTTTTATTGCAATAATAATAATGATAATAGTAATAATAATTATAATGACTATAATATTAACATTAGTAATGATATGAAAAAATATCGTAATGATATAGAAATAATAACAGTAATGATAACGATATTGTACTAATAATAATAATAATAATAATAATATAATAATGATAATAATAATAATAATAATAATAATAATAATGATAAGTAATAATAATAATGTTAATAATTTCAATAATGACATTGATAAAGCGATAATAATAATGAAAATAACACAATATTAATAATTGATGACAATGAAAATAAATAAAGATAATAATAAACAAAAAACAATGATAATAATAATGATAAAAGCAATAAAATTAAATTTTCATAATAATACTAATGATTGTGATAACAACAAATGATCATAGTTAAAATAGTATTGATAATAATGATACTGATAATAAAGTAATGAAAATATATATGTTAAGAGCACAACAACAAAAAAGCAGCAATGATAATGATAATAATAATAATAATAATAAAACATGACAGTAATGATAAGAAAAATAATTAATGGTTAATGATAATGGTGATAAAGATGATAATAATGGTAATGTTAATTATTATAATATAATAATGATAATAAAAATAATCACAATAATAATAATAATAATAATAATAATAATAATAATAATAATAATGATAATAATAATAACATTAATACTAATAGCAATGATATAAATGATGTTGAATAAATATTATAAAGCAATGGAATACAATAATATATAATGAAAAACAAACAATAATAATAGTTATTATTATATTATTATTATTTATTATTATTATATTATTATTATGTATTATATTATTATTTATTATTATATTATTATTATTATATTATTACTATTACATTATTATTATATTATTATTATTATATTATGAGAAATAAATAAACAAATAAATAATTAATAATAATAAACAATAATAATAATAATAACAATAATAATAATAATTATTATAATAATATATAATAATGATGATGAATAATGAAGAAGAAGAAGAAGAATAAGAATAAGAATAAGAATAATATAATAATAATAATAACAATAATAACAATATAATAATAATAATTAATAATAATAATAATAATAACAACAACAATAAAACAACAAGAACAATGAAAATGTTAATAATAATAATAATAATAATAATAATAAAGATAATAATAATAATAATAATATATAATAATAAATAATAATAATAATAATAATAATGAATTAATAATGATAATAATAATGATAAAATATATAATAATAATAATAATAATAAGAAATAATAATAATAATAATAATAATAATAGGCGGAGGCGGCGGAGCACATCCGGGGAGAAGATACATGACTTAATACGAGACAAGAAGCAGCCGGAAACCAACCCTAACAGTGTTGTATATCGCATACCCTGCAGCAGATGCGATACAGCATACTTTAGTGAAACAGACCGTGGTTTCAGCACCTGGATCAGCCAACATCGAGCTGACATCCGTCGCCACAGGACTTCCAACGCCATGATGGTACATGTAGATGAAGCTGGACATTTACCGAACTGAAAGGGAGTAGAAATAGTCCATGGAGGATTGAACAAAAAAACAAAAAAAATTATGGAAGCAGCATACATCGGGGACGGAGACACAGCGCAGCATCGGGCAGATTCAGACTATCCAAGGTACGGCAACAATTATACGAACATCGAGTGGAGGTCACAGTCGTCAGGTGTTTTGTTCAGCCCATGTCTGATATATATTTACTCTGTAATTTCTTTGATCTATATATTTCTGACGAAGATACAATCGAAACCGGTCAAATACACTTTTGTATTGCGAAGATATTCTTTCTCATTCATACCTTTTATACATTTGTTAACATGAATACGGTTCGTGTATGTATATATAATATATATAATATATAATATATATATAATATATATATATATATATATATATTATAATATATATATAGTACGAACCGTATTCATTATATATATATATATATATATAATATATAAATATATATATATATATATATATATTATATATATATATATATATATATATAAGCTCATCCTGGATAAGAAAACCAGGGGAATGTGGTCTGTGTAAACTTTAAGGGAATACGAGGCAGGATAGGGCATACACTTCAAAATGCCTAAGTGCTAGAATGAGACTCTGAGATTCTTTTTCTACAGTTGAGTAGTTTTTTTTCTGATGTTTATCAAATTTTCTTGAAAAGAAACATACAGGATGAGCTTGATACAAAACAGTTCCTGCTCCGAATCGCTTGCATCTACATACAATTTTAAACGGTTCATTGAAATTGGGGAGAAACGAGAACGGGAGAGGAAATTAGCATTGACTTGTTTTTTTTTCTGAATGCAGCTTCGCAGGATTCCGATCATTAAATTTTTTTTTAGAAATCTTCATTTGGGGCAAAAATCGGGGTAATCCCCTTTCCATGCAAAAAATCTCAAAACGTCTCAGTACACACCGGACCTCATACGAAGTCTTTGGGGTGCCCTTCCCCGGTGCCCTCTCCCTTACACACAACCCCCCCCCCCCCCCCTCTTGCGTCAATACAAGAAATTGTACAAGGAGTTCAAACTTTTTCGTGCTCTATATTTGAAAAAATTTCCCCTCTACCGATCCCAAGACTGTTTGGGGTAACCGTTGAGTGATGCCCCTTTGTCCCGGGGGGCGCTATATATCACCTACACAGGCGGGCGAGCCGGGGGGGCAAGGCGCTGCGGTCACCCCCCATTGGGGGAAAACCGCATGTAAACCTGAGGGAAGGGGGGACGCGGTGACAATGTCCCACCCTCCCCCGGTTTAAAAATCACTTCATCGTATTTCAGTGGAACCCTACTAAATCCATTCCATCAACAGGCATGCACTGAATGATCCTACGCCCCGAGGGGCGACGCTGAAGGAGGAATTCCTTAATTTTTTAAGTCAAAGCAAAAAAAAAAAAAAGCCCAACAATGCCAGAAAGACCCCACTGCACCAAAAAATTACTCCCCTCGCCTTCCTGAAACAACAAATCAAAAAAAATGAAAGGGCTGCAAACCCGGCAACGACCCTCCGCCCTGGGGGGCACCCCTCCTACCTTTACAGAAATTCCTCCTCCCTTGTTATTTCGCTCGTCGCGCAAAAACATTGACAAACTTTTAAAGACAATTGGAGGTTTACCTTCACGCTTGTGATGACCCAAAAAAACGAGAAAAAATGATGATACCTTGTGACACACTACAACAGGATCTCGATCTTGAAAAGTGTTGCACTCCCCGGGGAGTTCACAAGGCCAAAGAGTCCCAAAAGGGATGGGCAACCACTAAACCGCATCCGCTTAAGGGAAAAGGGGGAGAAACCCCACCCCCAAGTAATACCCTTCTTCGGAAAATACATGCCCGCCAGCCACGTGCGGCTGGGGGGGCATCCCCTGTGATCGTTATAACTGCAGGGATGGGGCCATGTACTAAGTATTGAAACGGCAAGGCACGCTGTGCAGCATTCGGCCAACATACTGCCGGAGTGCCCAGTCTGCAAAAGGGAAAGAGAGACCCCAGATGCCCCAGTTTTTGCCCCCTCATGCTTCAGGTGTGGGAGACGGTGTGACTGCCTGGCACTGGGGGGCCCAGGGCCCTTTCCCCCTCCCTGCCCCCTCCCCCTCCACCCCCTGTGGTCCACACCGACCGCGAGTAACCCGCGGCCCCCCCCCCAACCCGCGACCGGGGAAGCGCCCGACGTGCCTGTGTGACGTCCCCATCGCAGGGGATTTCCCGCGGCTGCCACGGGGGGGGGTGAAGAGCCCCGAACTACGCGAAAAAGTTACGACCTGGGGAGAAGGTGGAAAGATTATCTGTTTTCTCATAAGGGTACTCGGGGCCCCCCAAAGCTGACTCTCTCTAAATTAAAGACAACGCTCCCCCCCCCCCCCCCCAGGCGACAGCCGAAGAACCGTCCCTCAACCTCGGGCGGGATACCACGGCTGGGGGGGGAAAAAATTCCCCCAAACTATGGCAAAAGTGACGTCACGCCACCCAAGGCGACGTAATTTTGTTTAAACTTTCAAAAAAGGAAATGAAGCTCGAAAGCCAAAACAAACTTATTAAGAAAAACGTCGCTGGGGCGGAAATGAAAAATAAAATGACTTTATTGTCGTGATACAGTGTCCCATTAGTGATAAAAAACGAGCGGGGAGTCGTGTCAGACCCCCAGTGTTGATAACCAGAGGGGGCGTGCCCGCGCTGAAAACAGCCACGAACAAAATCAGGACCCCGTGCGCGAGTCCAGTGACGCAACCATCCCCTCGGTGCATCTGACACAAAAAAGGGAAAGGGATGTGTGAGAAGTGGAACAAAGCTAAGACCAAATGTTTAAAAGGGTTTAAAAAGAAATTTTTCATCCACGACTACCATCGAAATAAAATCCTAATCAAAAATTATATGTTTTTTATGTAAATCTATAATCCGTAATATTACGAATATAAAGCATAAGTAAAGGTTCCCTACTAAAACCTATTCACATAGTAAAGCACAATCAAATTCATATCATGGAATTGCGTAGCATTAACCAGGCTAAATGACTAGAATTTTACATCCTTAAATAAACACGATGTTATATGCGTGCAAAAAAATTTGCTGCCGCTCTAAATGAAAATAGCCCTGCACTTAAGGGATATATTCATTGTAAATACAGCCAGACTGGTTGTTGACATATGTAAAGGGTAACACTGCCACAAAAATTATTAAAAAAAATCCGAGAAAATGATTTCAATTTCATCACTAAAAATCCAGACTGCTAGGGTATTTTCACTGTATAAGGGTATATGTCAATCTTTAAATTTCTGGTAGTTCTCCCCCCCAATTTTCCCCAACCAAGGCACGTTAGCTGGTCGACTTCAAGCAGGCTCCACATTTTTGGAGAAACCAGCGTAATGTAAGGGGGAAGAATTCAAGCATTTCTCAATTTAATCCTGACAGTATATGACACAGAAGCGAGACTCATTTGGGGGTGGCGGTTTGGGGCTACTATTTGCAAAAATTTGTTATGGTATGTCTGTACTTCACTGGTACAAGTTAGTTAGGCCCCACTTTCATCCGAACAGATATATTAGAACGACTCCCCCCAAAATCACCTAGGCTCAAATAATTATCCCCCGGGCCTGGAGCATCACTTCAAGGCACGGTCATGACTGGTATCCCTATGAAATAACAACTGTTAAAAAATTTTTTCTCGGGTTTAAATAAAAGTTGTCACGACTATATAACACATGGGTCTGTCACGAAAACTCTCGAAAAAAAGGGGCCCCAGGCCTCCCATCAGGGGGTGGACAATGCCCTATTCGGGCCCAAAGGAACATAAACGGCCCCAGGAGCTTGCTTTTGTTAAAAAGATAGTAAGACACAGGTAATCTTCTGCAGTTTCTTAAAGAAAAAGGAATTCGGGGAATTAAAAAACTCAGATTCGTAGTAAAACACTGGGAAAATTTCTGAAGGTATCAAAAGCAAACCCTGTGGCTGACAGGGTTAAAAAATTAAAGGCTGAAGGTAAATTTCACAACCCGCATTCCCCAGTCCACAAGATCAGGGTAATTGCTGCTAGAGCATGGGGCCCGGGGAAATTCTCGCTAAATCACTCCCACAAGGGGTAAAAAAACACTAGCAAGTCAAAATAGATGGAACTTTAATATAGCAGAGCCTTCTGTATTGACCCCCTCCGACTTTGCCAAATAACCGGTGGGAAAAATAAGTAATGCCCTTCTGAAAGGTAAGGGAACGCCTGGGGAAGATGGCATTACTTACAGCGTCCCTTTGCCACATTTTCAGGTACCAGGCAACCCCCTTTTTTCCCCTGTTAGACCCGCCTATACAAGGTCATCCCCGCCCTGGCTAAAACTAAACATTCCCATACCTAAACCTAATATGACAAAAACAGGCCCTTTTCCTTGACCTCCTGTCTGTGCAAGTACTTGAGAGGATAAAACTGAAAAAGGCTTTGTTCGCATAAAAAGCTAAGTTATCCCCCAACTGATGGTTTCTCCCAGGGGGGTAGCATCACACTTTTTTGCAAATACTTCAAACAAAATCCAGGCATGCAAACCGTATTTCTTTTTCTTAATCTGTCTTTGATATTGCAAACGGAAATAATTCTTAAACAACTACTACTTTTTTGGGATTCAGGGGAAAAATGTTAAAAATTGATTCAATTTTATTATCGAAACGGGTTTGGCTCAGGTTCTCACAGGGGCAAATTTAAAAGTATCATACAAAAGTATTTTTCTCGGGACCCTCAGGAGGTGTACTTAGCCCCCCCGCTATTTAAAACTTAAAAATAATACAGGCATCACCACTTAGGGAACGACTCTTATTTGCTATGCCGATGATATTTGCATTAATCTCTCCCGAGGAAAGAAACAAGAGTTCTAATATACTCTCAGCAAGGTTTATGTGGCTTGAAAACTCGACTGAAAAAAACAAGGCTCTTAAAACCCCAAAACAATCCCCTGCCAAGGTTTCATATAAATGACACTCGCTAGTCTCTGCCACAATACAAATACCTTGGGGGGATTGTCAATGATCAGAATTCATCAAAAACCTGAAAAAAAAGGCTGTGGGGGGCTGAAGCCCCTCAGACATTGTTTTCAAAAAAACCATGGGATCAAGTCAAAAAATTTCAAGACCTTTTACTTGTCTAATACGGGCATCTAGATTATCAGATTGACTAGTGTTGTACAAGGAATCAAGGTTTATAGTTGAACATTACAAATGAAACCATGAGGATCATTCTTGGTGCCCCCAGAACAACAAGAATTGTGAAATGAGAACCGAACAAACTTACCTCTGTTTACGAAAAAATTTAATTAAATACCACATTTGGGGTCAAATCAATTAGAGAACCCCCCATTGTACAGAGTTTCCCAAAAACAACTAAAACACAGAACAGAGACTACCTTTGCATGACAACACCGATTCTTACTCAAAAAAAATGGGTACAAAGTAAAATTAAAAACCTTTCCGCTGAAAACCATAACTAATCCCTACATGGACGTTTGTACCACCCTGAAAAATGTCGGACCTAAGGTATATTATCGCGCCCCCCAAAAAACGTGTCCCCCCTGCAACTTAAGCATATGCCTTTCAAATATAAAGAGCATCTTGAAAACCATCCACATATGAAGCACATGAGGGGCCCCTTTTAGTCTGGGGGGGAGAGCAGGGTGGCTTTTTTTTATAAAAAAAATCTTGAAGCACCAGGGTTTTAGAAGGTTCACAAAACCAAAATGAGTTTTCAGGAATACTCATGGGGCCCCCGATTTTTATTGAATCAAGGGTCGGGGTAATTTCTGTGATTCCAAGTGCTCTCCAGGCTCTGAACACTCTAACAAAAGGGGCAGTTAATATCGCAAATGACATCGGATAAACTGTATCTTCAAAGAACGACCATGAATACGTTTTGTTGGTTCTTCGCATGTTGGGAAAACCCCAGGCATTCTGCTGATTGCCTGGGAAAATCAATTGACAAAACAAAGTGTGGATAAGATCTTGGGGGACCTTTTTTCCCGGATTTTATACAATATTTAACTTCCTTTAAAAAGGATTGACTGAGTTAATTAATCCTCAAACCCCCCGAAAGCTGTAGCATAAGCACTATGCCGGGTTTGGCAAGATTCATTCACCTATGGTTTCTAAAAACACGAACAAGACGTGTGATATTGTACCGCAAAAATCAGGCTTGGATATAATTGTTTGGCGCTCAGTACAGTTTGAAATTCAAAAAACAAGTGTAAACTGTGAAAGAAGAAAATAAACAACGCTTGAATTATACTCGAGTCCTTGTTACAGCCTTCAGACCCCCTAGCAAGGTATGGAGAAATATATAACTATTCATATCCCTGATGCTTAGAAATTACTTTTTATTATATCCTAAATTGGAATGTAAAGTAGCTCACGACCAAAACAAAAGACAATGCCTTTTCCCCCCAAGCTGTACCCCAGGAGATGAGTAGATAAAAGACTGTGTAAATTTTTTCCCTTTTTTTAATTGATATAGTACTTATATAATAAAGTTTTACCCCAATTGAAATGTAAAAACCTTTTTTGTTATAACCATGCATCAAAAGTACCCACTTGCTCACGCCTGTGCGTTACCAGGGGGGTAAAAAAAAGGCTAAACTAAAATAATCAACACGTCTCTTTTTTTTTTTTTTTTTCTTTCTTTTTCTTTTTTTCTGACCTACAGCAAGCCCATTTAAAAAAAACCTTTACTTTACAAATCCCTTTTTTGAGGTTTACCCTCAAGTTTGCCGCAGTTAGCTTTTCAAACAGCCCGCCCGCTTGGTACATAAATTTTTCCCGCATTTTTTATATAATGACAACTCAAGGAGGCTTTACATCCATTCAACCACAATTATATTGTTGCCTCTGGAAAGTTGCAGGGGGGTGTTCGAAGACCGAACGGGGGGAGGCAATACTGATAAAGCCCATCAGGTTTACAAAATCGAGAGCGTTTCCACGTTTTGTGAAGAAAACTGCCAAAAACCCTTTAACAAATAAATTTTTTGGGTTACAGATTTAGCATTGCCTACTAGATCAATGCAATCGTGTATCCGGGGAATGGATAACTATCATCAATAGTTGATGTTTCACATAGACCATCTGCTTTCCGAACAATATGCAGGCAGAACTCCACCACTCATGCTCTGCTCGATAATGCCATTTTCTAACATATAACTTATTTCTTCCCTTAACTGATTATGTTTTAAAGGACTGACCCTATAAGGATGTTGCTTAACAGGAGATATACCAACTCAATATCAGATAAAAAGATGGGTTTTGCTTGGGACATCTGAGAATAAATGGGAGTATTCAGCGAAGACTACTCAACTCATCTTGTGGGAAGTTTTGATAAGTGTTTAATCTTCCCTGTTAAATCTTTCAAAATTTCAGAGTTACGTAATTTAGAGTGGGGTCCCAATATCTAGAAAATCAGCATCCTTCCATTACTTAATTCCATATGTCTACAATTTCGTCGCCATGATTTCTGTACTTTCCCCTTTATTGTCACTCATAGGAAAATCTTTACGTTCGAAGTAAGCCTCATCTGATTAATATGATTTTTTATGTCTCCCTGGAGTTTGTATAACATAATTTAGGGTTTTTAATCTTTTTCTGTACGGCATAGGGACCATAGTACCGTGCTTTTAGTGACGCCCCAGGCAACGGGTAAGAAGACCAGCACTTTATTCCCTGAGGAGAAAGATCGAGGTCTAGTATTCTTATCGTACCACACTTCCCTGCGTGTCTGGGCCTCCCTTAAATTTGCTCTTGCCAGTTCACAAGCTTCATACTTCAAATGTTTGAGTCTCCCTCACTACTCAGTTACACTCTCTCAAGCCCAAGTGGACCTTCATGGCTAGTTCAAAAGGACCAAATACTAAAGACTCCTGAACGCTCTCTGACGGGAAATAGTAAAAACAGGTGTACCTTCATTCCACTTTTTTCCGTGTCATGACAGTAAGTTCTGATCATATTCGTATGAGTTTTGGTGAAACCTTCTAGTGCCCTTGGGGTTCTGGATAATGGTTTTAGTTTAGTTTAGTCCTTTATTACCACCCTGGTAACTGCACGGGCGTGGGCAAGCTGTGGTCATTTGATTCATGGTTATAACATTTAATGGTATTACATTTCAGTTTTAGTCTATAACATTATTATGATACGTACTATATCTGTTAAAGGAAAGGAACAATTACACAGTCGTTTATCTAATCATCTGCCACGCCAGCATGCAGCTTGGCCGTGGGGTCCTGCAACTATATCTTCTAAGACATCAGAGGATATGAAATATTACATAGTTCTCCATACCTCATGCTGGGCTGTAAACATGGCACTCTGAGATATAATGCACAAGTGTTCGCTTATATTCCTCAACACAGTTACATTTTATTTTCTTTGACAATACAAATTTAAATGACCTGCCAATACAATCTATATCCAAGCCTGATTTTTGCGGTTACAAGATCCACCACTGTCTTGTTCTTGGTTTTATATAAACCTAGAGAGTGAATCTTGCCTAAACCTTTTATGGTGCTTTATGCTACAGCTTTTAGGGTGTTAAAGAATTAATCAACTCTGTCAAGTCCTCTTTGAAGGAAGCTTTAATGCTGTATAAAATCCTAGAAAGAGGTACCCCAAAATCTATAAACACACTTTGCTGTCGCATGCTGACTTTGCTAGAGATTTGCATGATCATGCCTAGGGATTCCAACATGCGAGGAATCCACACAAAACTTACAAACATGGTCTCGTTCCTTTGCACGATATATGTTTATCCTGATGTCATTTGCGATATTAACTGCACCTTTGTCTGAGTGGTTCAGAGCCTGGAGTGCACTCTGTGAATCAAAGAAAATTACCCCAAGCCTTGATTCAAAAGAAATTCGGTGGCCATGGGTATTCCCGCCAACTCAGTTTGCTAGTGCTAGCCTAGTCATGAACCCTCCTACCTGGTGCTGCAAGTTATAGTTTTTTTTATACAACAAAAGCACATCCTGCTCTGCTCCCAGACTGCAAGGACCCATTTGTGTAGTATTCATATGCATTGGACATTTAAATTGCATACTGCTTAAGTATAGAAGGGAGGACACTGTCTTTTTTTGGGGGCAGTCGTATAATATACATTTAGGTCCGACATTTTCCACGGTGGTACAGACGTCCATGTAGGGTCTTAGTTATGGGCATGTTCAGCTGAGCTAAGTGTTTAGATTTTACTTGTATCCATGGATTTGAGTATGAATCGGTGTTGTCATTCAAAGTTAGCTCCTCTACTCTGTGTTTTTAGTTGTCTTTGGAACTCTCTACAATGGAGGGGTTCCTCTAATTTTTTCTGTTCTCATATTTACAATCCCTGTTGTTCTAGGGGCACCAAAAATGATCCTCATGGCTTCATTTTATACATTTTATAAACTAGTAAACTCTGATTCCTTGAAGAATACTAGGTGCAATACTGAAAATCTATGACTGACCGTTTGTATGACAAGTAAATGAGTCTTGCAATATTGATATTGATACCATAGTCATTGGGCCCGCAAGTGTCCTGAGTGGCTTCAGCCGCTCCCACAGCCTTCCACACCCCGAGGTATTTGTATTGATGCAAAAATCTAGCTCAATGTCTTGTATGAAACCTTGGCAGAGGGATTGTCTTTGGTTTAAGAGCCTTGGTTTTTTCAGTCGAGATTATCAAGTCACACTCAATAGCCCTTGCTGAAAGTATATCTAGAATCCCTTGCATTCTCTCCTAGCTAGTTGCTCAAGGATGGTTTCTCTGTTTGCAATAACAAAGGCAGATTTAAGAGCAAGAATACAGTTTGCGGCCTGGGTTTTGTTTGTAAGGTTTCGTCAAACAGTGCTGACTGCTAACGCCGTGGGAGAAACCCATTGTTGCAGCACGACCCCACAACCTGGAGTTTCCAAGTCGTGTTACAACAGGTTGGGTCCACATCAGGTCCACAATCATGTCGCGCTCATTGGACAACGGGCTCCCCTCGTTCCCTGCGCGCTTACACAGCGCTCATGTTTTAAGCCGCAGAGCTTGAACGAGAGCCTTTCCCCCACGATCACCAGTCAATGCGAAGAGATTCCTATAATAGCAAATAGGCCAATTCAAGTGTCATTGAGCTACCCTGGAGTACCGGCCTCAATCGCGCTGCGATCCCCTTCTTGTTTATACCTCTCGCTAACGTAATGTCAGCAAATTAGCTCTGTCTTCAGAGAGTATTTGCATTTTCCAACGCTTCAGCGTTTTTTTTTTTTTACCCATTGACGGTGACAAGGAAACACTACTCCTCTCCTCGACCGCAGCTCTCTCTATCACGGGAAACCTGTATAGAGAGCCCAGGCATCTGAGGCGAGACATCTAGGTGTGCTTTCTCTCCTCCTGATCTCTTTTCACCTTTCCTGTGGTGAACGGACCTACATAAGTCCCTCGAGGACTTATGTATCGTCCTGGGTGTACGCTGCTTACCTGTTTCCTATTGTAGCAAGGATTGGCATAAGTGACGGCACCCAACACAGAGCTCCAATCCTTTAGGGTACTGAGAACGCAACTAGTCTGCCACTAGGAGGGTCGGTCTAGGCTTCTCCTTTCCTCACCTCTCTCTCCCTCCATCATCATCCCTCATCCTCACCTGGCCAACATCCCCCACTCACCGAACCCATGCACTGAAAATGACTAAAATCACAATTAAAGCTCTTGGTGGCCCATCCAAAAGCGTGAGACCCTACCAATGCACTGTTTTGTGCACTTCTCTTTCAGTACTTCACCATCCACTGATGGCTTACCATGGACTGATAGAGGATGACAACATTCCGAGAAAGCTCTTTCTCGAAGGATGTCGTGCTGAAACTTGAAAACTTGCTCTCCACCCCTGTAAATCCCCATTGACTGAAGGCTGAGCTAACGCGTGTCTGAAGAAACTGACCGACAAGTTGTCGCACGAGTCGGACACTAGACATTCATGAAGAATCTCATCTTACTTCCAAGATGCCCAGGTATAAGACCATCTATGTCATGAACCCAATTATATAATAAAAGTAAGATTTTCATGCCACGCTACAGCAAGAACATACAAAAGGGGAGATACCTTCTTCAAGTTAATATGTTGCCACCTTGGCAAATAGAATTTGAGAGGTTCACAACCCCTTAAACATGTATGAACTGCTTTGGCTTGGCATCTTAAAACCCATTGCAAGCAAAAAAGAGCCAGGTGCAGCTTAGTGCGGTTCTAAAACCCACTCCCTTAGGGACTGTAAGGAGTTCCGTTAACAATGGCCTTAACTGCGGCGGTGCCCCATAGGACAGTCAAACCAGTAAGGAGGCCTGAAAATCGCCCAGAAGAAAGTTAGGGAGAAAGAAAAAGAAAGAACTAAACCATACGTGCCATGGCCCAAAAGACGTCACAGGAAACTGTGCAAGCTCAACCACCCATGCCCTGTGAAACCCCTTAAAACCAGTCCACCAGGAGATAAACAACAAAGACTGAACCTTCCATCCACCTGGCTCTCCGACGATCTCCTCCAAGGAGATTTGCTAGTCCCCTGCATGCTCACATGCAAAATAGTATTGCCCCTGAAGGGTTCAGATATCATGCAAAGTGTAGCGCTGGAGCAAAATAACTTCCCGCCCTTAGCCTTGGGTGAATCTGACTCTTGGGGCATCCTTACGGTGATCCAACCCCCCAGCCCGACTGTTCATGGCCCTAGCCTTAACAATCGCAGCCCATGGCACAAGCCCAGCCTGTACAGGCCCAGACAGCGGAGCCCCAACTTCCATTCTCAGCCCATTGAGCCGGTCCTGCCCCAGACACTGAAACCTCAGCTGCTGAGACCCAACACTGGAGCCCCAGTCCTCACCCCCCCCCTAAAGTAACATCGGCACCCCGTCCACTGCCTCTTCCTCTCGTCATCAGTAAGGCCAAAGAACATAAAAATCCCACTGTTATGAGCTCATGGATATCCCCTGATGCCCCACCCCCTAACAACAGACCTTACAGAGCCCGCTGAACCTTCACTGATGACGAGGGGCTGGGCGTCTCATGGTCAGAACTGCAACAGAAGACCCCAACACAATGGCCATCCGGCACAAAATCCACTACTCTGATCGTTCGAATTGGGCTCTGAATTAAAAATAAAAGAATAAAGTGTTAGTAACGAAAGAAGGACGGCCACATGGGTGCGTCACAACGCATGAATTGAACAATGCCCAGACATAAACAATTAAGTAGGGTACTTCCTTATAACCACACAAATACACATGCACCCATCATACACCTAACTCACGCCTCACCATCATACAACACAACGTACTCCACTGGACAACACGAAAAAACTAAACTGTGGCAACACATACAGAGACATGACCGAACCCACACATTATATTCATTAACATCCATGGCTCAATAACACCACTCCTCTCTCAAAATCTACATGTACACCATCTACTCTTCCAGCACATCACAAGAAAGAATCGATGGTCGTAGGAATTGTGATCAGAAACGACATCTCACACAAATCATCGATTAACTTTCAGTCAGACCTACTGCTTCGAATAAATACACCACATACATTTCCACACCAAGAAGACCTTTCGATACAGAGCCTTACATCTTACAGCTCCTGGGGAGCATACGAATCAATATACATCATGTGAGACTTTAACGCAAACCATGCACTCTTTGGTTACAACCCCACAACACCGTTGGCAAGGCTCGCCTCACTCATACACAAGGCAGTCTCACACACTCGTCCACCACACCCAACATATATACCAATAACACAGCAACACCCCTGACATAGTCTTGGCAAACCACAGAGCACAACTACCCACCATACCACAGGCGACGTCACGCCAGGCGACCACCTCCCGGTTCATTTGACAACTGTCAACAAACCCTATCATGATCCCAACACTACCCCCGAGAAATCCTTCAAACATGCAAACTGGGAGGGCGTCAACAATCACTTGAGACCACCTGTAACTGACTCAGGTGCCGCCCACACACACAATAAACACCCACCTTGACAGTGGTACACAGTACAGGTAACATCCCAAAACAACCACAAGACTATTCCTCACTACAGAGAAACACAATCGCCTGATTGCTTAAAATACAATACAGCACTTACAGAACTAACAATAACACGGGTTGACACACACTACGCACTACGGATACAGAAGAAACCCAAACACAATTACACACGAATTAAAGTAATGAGCAACACCACTGGGAAGCCTCGCACAAAGACTATGCCAAAACGCTAAAAGACGCAAGAAATTTTGGAGTTCCTTCAAAACTCATGGGGTCGAACAACAGACAATCACATACATATACAACACACCAGACAAAGTTTGAATCGGTGGAGGAGATGGGCGCTCTCCACAGAATTCTGGCAACATGAATTTCCAAATCTCACCCTACCGAGAACGCCCGATTATTCCCACCACATTACAGAGACCGAGGTTACAAACGACATCACACACATACATAATTTCCAGAACTCATCACACTAAACACTCCTCCAGAGGACAGTCCCCTACTCACACACTCACTCTCAGAAGAATACAAACACAATCAACGCACACAAAAAACACAACACCAGGATAATCCACATAACAAACAATCATTGAACATCTCCACCAGAATGATCACAGACTAACGCCTATCTTCAATGCAGCACTGTCAATAGATATTTCCCTGATAGTTCAAACATGCCACACTCACCTTAATTACCCAACCAGGGAAATCTGCTCGACGAGTTGGGATTACCGCCCCATCTCACTCTTAGAAGTCCATGAACACTGCTAGAGAGTGTCTAGAAGAGCCTCATCCCACAACCTTGAAAACACCCAACACACAACATTAGGCATACGGCTTTCGCCACATAGGGGACCAAGAAATAGGGGAGAGCGCCATCGCCTCGCTTACGAGGAGATCGCTCTCGGTCCTCGCTAGCAAGCAACCAGACAACGCTATACTACGAGGACGTCCGCAAGGCCTTTGATAAGGTATGGCAATGACGGGTCTCAAATACAAACTAAAACACACTACACTGCCCACCACTTCACACCCTTCTCTGTACTTCCTGGATGACAGGACTCCCACAATATGTATGGAAGCGTATTATCGCCCACCCTCTAATATCTGTGACAGAACATCAACACATTTGAGCACACTGTAAATACAGACAAACTAAACAAATTCAAAACTCATACCCCTAGCAATTAGAAATTCACACCAATCACAATCAACCCTACATTCCATACACTCACACAGGAAACTTCTTGGGGACTTCAGTTCACAACACAGCTTCACAACGCGTTAACAAGAAATAACACAAGCAAACACACTAACCAAACTAAAATACTTTTCATTCTGCACACCACAACAAACTTCAGACTCTACAAAACACAACTGTCAGACTCATCTTAGAATATACTGCTACTATCACCACTGGTTTCAATATCATACTCACAAAACTCCGAATGCAATCAGTACAGAACTACTCTGTACACGGCATAACATTTTTTTGACCGAATTTCAGCAGAAACACTAGCACGAACATAACAGCAGGGAACCAATAAACACACGCATACACAGACGAGGCAAACACCTGGACCAACTAACTCCGAACAAGATATGACCAATATAACAACATCTTTGAAAACACACAAACCTTACACCAAACCACGCTGTGGCCCAGAACATTGCAATCACAGTAACACGAAACACCACACCGATTACGCACACACACACACACACCGCACCTGACCTGTGAACCATGACCACGTTTTTAATTTTTAATTTTAAGTATAAAGGCTAAAAGAAACATAAATAAATAATAAAGAAATAAAACCAGATTACCCTCGAATCCCCTAAGCTTAGCTTATCCCGCCGCACGAGCCCTTATAATATCCTGGCAAATAGAGCGACCATCTGGCTCTGCCAACTCCACCTGCAGCTCACCCTGCGCGCTGCGCGGATTAGCCAGTCACAGGGCTGGCACCTTAGGCGTGTCTCAAAGGTATAATTTCGAAGGCGCTGTTACCGCTGTTATACTCAGGACATCGAGCACTGAAGAAGAAGGACACTCCTCTCCTCTCCTCTCTTCCCTGTCGGTGAATCGGTCTTACTTGGACTATTCCGAGAGAAGGCCAGGAGCGTTCCGAGCAAAGGGGCGCCCACCCGCTGCGGGCGCACGGTGGCGCCAAGCCGAGTAACGCCAAGAGAGGTCACCATGACATCTCGGTCGTGTGGCTTTTGGCATGGGGGCGTATAAAGAGATATACCGCCGTTCCATGCAATTTCGGGCTCGGGCTCTGCATGTACTTCGTGCCCTCCTGCCTACTCTTTCCTATACGACTTTTCGGCATTAGGATCACTCTGTGCACACCTTTGGTGACGGACACCATCCTTCGGGCGCGTGTCTCGGGTACGTGGGCAGACCTTTTACCTGCCGCAGGGAGGTGTATCTGTGGGCCTTAGAAGGCCTGCTTACGGTGTGCATAAGTTGCCATTTTCTTTGCTAGGGACTGGTCTGGCGACCACTGATGACTGCCACTCTTCTCTTTTTCGAATAGGGGCGATAGGCGGTAGGATCCCCCTTTTGGCAGGCCTTCGCCGGTTCTGTCTAATAGCTGCCGCTAGACAGAAAACTAAGTTTCGTCTCTGTATAGGAAGTACCTGGATAAAATTAGTTTCTCTCCTCACCTGTGATGAATAGTCTGTGGTTTGGCTACTTCAGTGGATGAAGGAACTTACTGGAAGGTACAGGTCCCCTCTTCTCTCAGAGGTGACATAGCCTTGGTTTTCAGAGAGAAGAGGGATTCACTTCTAAACCCCCCTGCCATAAGAACTGCTGGAAAAAGTTAGCTTCTCTCACCCTTCACTGTGATGAACCGTTCTGTGTTGGCTGTTTTTCCAGATGGATGAAGGAACTTACTGGAACAGGTACAGACCCCCTTCTCTCACTGACGGTGAAACATCCTTTGGTGTTTCAGAGAGAAGAGGGATTCACTTAAAAAACCCGTCTTGCATAGGAACCACCTGAAAAAGTTAGCTTCTCTCCCTCACTGTGATGAAGAGTCTGTGGCTGCTGTTTCAGAGGATGAGGAACTGACTGGAACAGGTGCAGGACTCCCTCTTTTCTCACTGAGGTGAAACAACTTTTGGGTCTCTTTCAGAGAAAAGAGGATTCACTCTTTGAAAAAGGGTACAGGGTCCTCTCTGAGGAATGGGAGAGGACTGCCTGGAAAAAGGAACGAGGCCCCCTTTCCTTTCTGAGGGAGTAGCGAAAGTGTTCCCATCATGATGTCCGTAGGTGGTAGGGGCATCCCCTCTGGTTACTCCAGAGGTTGACCCTACCCACGTTTTGCCGTGCGTGCAGCCTGTGAGCTGGGAGATAGGGGTCAGGGAGTTGATGCGATGCCGTGCGCGAGTACGCCCTGCGCTAGCAACACGCCTCCCTCGATAGGCTAGGGTAAATCAGTCATGCTGCCGTGTTGGTACTCTACCACCGTCCGTGCGTGCTACTGCAAACGGCTAATTGGCTGCATAGATCCACTCATGCACCCTGTTGCTGTTAGACATTGGTTCTAACACTCAGCTTCCCCTTGTTGGACTCCGTGGGTGGTTGGAGGGTGAAGTGGATGAAAGCACTGCCACGTACATGGAAATAATAGCTAAAAACCCCCCACAGACATACACAATGATGACGGACCCATGCAAGGCCCAGACTCACTGCAGCCACCCTGAAGCCGTACGTTCCTCTGGTGGCAAAAAAAAACCCGAGCACAGGATGACACTGTCATGCCTGCTGCCAAGATGTGGACAAGAGAAAAATCATGTAAAGAACATGTCTGTCTCCAGATTGTCAAACAGATGGTCTGTGTGCTGGCCCCGTCCGAGGCAGCACCCAGACCCTGAAGGTTCCTCTGGGCACCCCTTCAGAACTTACCCCACTTCCTACCGAATCAGGAGCACCAGTTGAAACGCATCCGAATAGCTGGTGTCCGACCCACGACAATCCCAAAGCCGAAAGGACGGACCGAAACGTCCGGGCTGGAGCCGACTCTGATGGAGAGTCTGGACCCCGAGGCGTTTTTCCCACGTTTAATGTCCCTGTTAAACCCGAAGGCTTCGACAATGCCTACCAATGTCAGGGCATTGGAGAGCCAGCGCAAAATCCGGTGTCGATCCTTGTTGCGTGAAGATCGGGCTGATCATCATGCCCAAAGATCAGGCCACCCTTTGTTTCCCTGCAGGAAACAAAGGAGCTTAAAGATGGGAGGAAATGAGCTACTTGGCGTCTCAGTCTCGTACGAAGTGGAGTGATCGCCTCACACCAACAGAGGCTTCCGATTATCGAAGGGGAAGACTCCACCAGGCAAGTCCTGGTGACCATGAAATAATACCCAACCCCTTGATCTGGGTGAACTGGGGTACCTACCACTTACGTACGGTATGTGGCCTGAACCACTGCGGTGTTTTCCAAGTGCCAGAAGTACGGACACCACCAGGCTACTGCACAGCCAAGCCAAAATGGGGTGTCCTGTAGCAAGGCACACAACCCCGAGTGTGCATTAGGCACACAAAGAAGAAAAGAAGGACACAACAGCAATGTCCTAACTGTGGCCAAGAAGACATCACGCCTGGAGCCTGGCTTGCTCTGTCAGGAACGAAGCGCCCTCAAGCGGCAAGAGTTGCTAAGAAGCACCAGACTTTTGTTCCTGCCCCTCCAGGCACATACGTCTGGGGGAAGGAACAAAGCGAAAGGCCTCCGACTCCTAAGAGGAAGGAGCTGCCCCCCAGCGCGAAACCGAGTCTCTGCACAAACAGACGTTCCCCCAAGTAAAACAAGTGCAGAGGAACCACAGAAGAAAGGTTCCAACAGCACCACAAGGTCCCGCCCAGATCCAGAAGACATGATCTTCGATGAGGGGGACATGTCGATCCTGCTCACTGTGTTGTAGTCCCAAACAGTGCAGCATCCTTGTCCAGGACCAGGAAGAGGCTGAGAAGTAAGTCCGATGTCGCCATGACGACATTGAAAAGACTGTCGCAAGTGTAAAGGGCAGGAAGATGGAAAGGGCCAAAATAGCCCATCCTCCTCCTCACCCAGGTCGAGCTCCCCTCCCCACTCCAAACCCGGCCATGCCCCTCACAGGCAGAACTAGCCAGGCTGATTAAGTGCAGAAACTGAATTCGAACAGCTGACCTGCCCGGCAAGCCGCCAATGCACAGAATCCCTGTCAGAGAAAAGGCCAACACTTCAAGTCAGAGCTACCAAAGGCTCTCTCCACCCCCCAGTGGACCCAGGGAATAAGCCTGACAGCCGCAGGAGAACCCCTCAAGCAGTGAGGACTCACAATGGATTTGTCAGACTCCGACTGGTCAATTCGAATACGACGATGTCTCTGTGTACTATCAATTAGTACATCATGGCACGCAATCTAAGTATTTTGAAGTGAACATCTGTGGCTTCTCCTCAAGGAAGTGCCCATCCTCCACGCAATAGTTTGATCAAGAGTAGTGACAATCGTCATGCTCCCAGGGATATTACAGCGGAACCTGTTCGACTTCTCCGGGTATCACTCCCTAACGGCTGCACCATACCGATGGCAAAAATGGGCCTGATCACCGCATGGTCAAAGCAACAATTCCCCTCCCGCAATAGCGATGCACCGCACTGTGGAATGTTGAATCTCTTTGCCGTGCGAGATTCAGCTGGCCGGGGGGCCTCTGAATTGTACAATGTGTACAGCCGCCACTCTGTAGTAGCTTACAATCAGCAGGTATGTGCTTCTGCAGCCACACGACGCGAGTGATCTAGTATACTTCAATGCACACCAACCCCATCCTGCTCCCTGCGGCACCAATGCCGGCGGGCCATCGACAGAGCCAAACGTTGCTTTGAGACATTCCCGAGATCGCGCTCCCTCATAGCCAGGAGCCAACGCATGTCGGAGGAGGGTCCTAGACCTCACCCTGGCCACTGCGACTCTGGTGGAGAGGATTGGCTGGCGCGTTGATGAGACCGTCACTAGTACCATTATGGCACTATAACACCCTCATTGATAGTGGCCCAGGCCGAAATACCACGACCGAATCCAAGATGGAACGACAAGGCCAACTGCAGCATTCCAGAGCGCCTTAGCCCGCTGTCTGGAGAAGCAATGCAGCACACAAAGCGAAATGTGAAGTGCTACATCCAGACTTGTAAATGCCTTGATGGAGGCAGCCTCACTGACCATACCCAAAACTCAGCCTGGGTCTAGGTCACTAAAGGGCCCTGGTAACTTCATGACGAGATTAGGGGGGTAACTATGTGCAGAAAACTTTCGAAGAACCCCCACAACCTACCCTCCTAAGGGAGCTGTCAGGGATGCCAAGGAAACTTGCCAGCGAGTCAGACATTGAAAGTGGCTGGAATGTGTGTCCTGTCAATCACGTACCACCCTCTACAGGACTATGGCCCAGTTCAAGCGAACCACCAGCCGCTCAGTGCCCGAGATGCCGCACCATGACCCTCAGTCAGAGGCCAACGACGCTGAGTTCTCTGCAAAATGAGTAGCAACAGCCTGCCCAGCCGAACTAGGGCAAGACCAAGACACCTACAACCAGACAGGACTAGCTGCATCAGAGAAAGTGCAGCCGAAACCGATACTCAGACCTTATCTTTCTCTGATGAACTAAGAGATGCATAATAAAGCCAGTTGCAACAACAGCCCCGGGCTCTGACGGATCTTGTACCCGCATCATTTACCCTGGGACTGGTAAGTGAGCTTGCATTCTGCAACTCATCAACCAGTCCTGGGAACTTCCACTCTTACCCCCAGAGTTGGAGAGGGCTAACCATCGTTCCCATCCCTCAACCCAGGCCGGGAAGTACGCCCCATCTCTCCCTCAGCTGTCTGCCAAGACCGCGAGAGATGGTACTGGGAATCGCTCCGATGGCATGGGACCCCCACATGCACACCTCCACGGGTTCACCAGGGGCTGAGCCAGCGCACAGGCTAGCCACACTCTTTGAGCACATAAACACCGGCACATCTGTGGAGTATTCCTTGACTGGAGAAGGCTTTTGATTGGCAAGTTCCTCTTGTCATCAGGAGAGGCCGGATCCAAAAAGGAATCAGCGGTAAGCTCTTGGTTGGATAGGTGACTACTTTTAAACGAATAGAACAGCCAGAGTCAAATTTTCCCAAGTCACCTATCACACACATGCCACTAGAGATGGACGCCACAGGGTGCGGTTCTCAGTCCAGCCTTTTTAAATACATTAATGTCATGTATTCCTCACATAAACTCCCAGTGGGGTACAGACCATCTTCCTATGCAGATCGATCTCGCTATGATCTCCTGACCACACTGCCTAAACAAAGCCCAGCGTTGTCTGGACCTGGTATCCGAGGAGTTCAAGGCACAAGTCTGAAAATCCAGGGAATGGACTTGGAGTGGATTCAGGACTACCTCTACCTCTACCTTGGGGTAAGGATAGACCGGACCCTCTCCTTCCGCAAGGGAGGTCCCAGCACCTGTTGAACCAACAAATCAAGACTGTCTGTCATTAGTCATGAGATGGAAGAGCATAGGGGCCAAACACAGAGTACTAAATCATTCTATGTCGTGCTGTCAGACCCCTTGTAACTATGGCCTCCCTTGCTCTGATTGGCATAAGAGAATATAAAAGACCACTGGAGACAGTCCAAACAAGCCTCCAGGGTCATTCTGGTTGCCCCAATGTGTGCGAAGGTCCTCAACCTCCCCCCCTCAAGGGTTTTTTGGGGAGACAAACCTTCTCCCTCTATGGCCTCACGAATTGATCTAATGGCAGCACAATTCTTATCAAGGTCATCCGGCTCCCAGGAACACAAGCCTAAGACAAAAAGTCAGACAGCCTAGACAAGTAACGAGCTGTCTCGCACAGCAGGTGTTAATACTCCATCAGCTCAAAGAACTGCTATGGGCCAGGCATGGACTCCTCACCCTGACGTTGCCGTGGGCAAACAACACTCGCTATAGTTTCTCGGTCATGAGACTCGGCAATGCAAAAGACGATCATTGTACGCCTAGCCTAAAGGAGAAACCCTCATAGGGTCATTGCAACCATCACCCCTAAACGGGAGGCAGAACATATTACACGATGGATCGTCGATACCCCTTGACCCACATTGAGCCGCCGCTTCGCAGCAAGGGATGCCAACAAAATCCATGCGGTTTAACAGACAAACGCCTCCTCAGCTACCGGCAGAGGCAGTTGGCTACATGGGGAGCACTGAGCCACCGTCCGTGAGGAAGGGACACGTGGTCATACACACAGACTCCAAATGGAGCCGTTCGACTGTCCTTCATCGCGCTCACTCACTGACAGTATCTAACCTTCTGACCTACCATCCTTACACTGGCAACAGATGAATTCGTTGCACAGGGTAGAAGCATCATCATAAACTGGTTTCCCAGCCACATAGGGGATCAGAGTAATGAGCTTGCTGACAGATAGCCGAAGTTTGGCATGGGTATGCCCCCTAATCCCATGATAATACATGCAGAGCCGAAAATTACTTAGAGGAAGTGTACGGTGACGGCACCTCCTTCCTCCTGCACTTCACAGAGAGGAACGATATCCTCTCTCGGCCGCTGGTACTCAGCTGCACAGGCTATGAACCAATGGCAACTCTCTGAAATAAAACAACAGAGGTCGAGTCCCATTCTACACAGAATGCGCCTTAGTTTACCCTTTGCATGGCATATCATACAAAACAATAGACCGTTGAAGAAAGGTGTTTGCATGCATTGTGGCGAGCCGAACGCCACACTTGTACATTACTTAGAGAATTGCGTGCACACGCATTCCTAAGACCAAGCCCGCAGAACACAGTCCGTCGTGCTGGAAAGAGATTATGCTAGATTCTTTACACCACGGCTACAGGAGTGCCTGTTGGCAATCCCACGCCACGGTAAAGCAACGAGTGTCAGACAAACAATGAACGCCATAAAAAGCTGGACAAGGCCAGGCCATAAGTGAAGGCCCGGCGAAGTCAGAACTTCTCAAATCTCAAGCAAGCAATCCCGATCCTCCAGCAGATCCAGACACAGCAGCAGCAACACAAGGACTGCCGCAGTCCTTTGCCGACTGTGGAGCCTGCCGGCTCCCTCTTGATCTCCGACTTCACCACAAACACGCCCAGCCATACTTTGGTCACTCACACCCCAACAAACACTCCCGAAAGAGATAAGACACCAGTAACCGTCAAATAAGATGACCAACTATCCTCTTCTATACTGGGACCACCTTAGTGACACCTATGGTATTTTCGCTCGCTCGCTTTGCTCAACTTTCTGGAGGGGAGTAACCTGTAGCAGCACGACCCCGCACTACCTGGAGTTCTCGTAGTTACCCATTGGTCACTCAGGTCCACCGTCCATGTCCGCGCTCTTTGGCAGGGGGCTCCCCTCGTTCCCTGCGCGCTTACACAGCGCTCGTGTTTTAAGCTGCAGAGCTAAAAACGAATCACTTTCCCCGATCTTCAGCAGAACCGACAACGGCAGCACCCCACAAGGACTGCCCAGTCCTTTTGCCGACGGGGGAGCCCCCCGGCCCCTTCCGTTGATCTTCGATTTCACCCCCAAACACCCTCAAAACTGGGGGCACTCCCCAACCACAAAAAACCTCCCAAAGAGAAAAGCACCAGTAACCCCAAATAGAAGATCCAAAACTACTCTTCTAAAACCATACCGGGGGGGAAAACTTAGCATTTATGATACAAAACCTATCAGTATTACCTCTCAATTTTTTGTACAGACAGGGGGAAAGGAAAAGGGGCCTGTATTTCTCGTATTGGGTTTTAGGTAGGGGAATTTTTCAGCTGTTAGTCCAGGCCGGGGATACCCTTGTGATAGACTCAGTCTATACAGGTGTTATATTAAATTTCTATTGAGAATTCCACCCATGTCTAGCAGCATATTACCTTTTCTGAATTTTTGTTCTCTTAATTTTCCATTTTGGGCTTTAAGAACTGCAGAAGATTATCTTCGTCTTACATCTTTATAACAATTACACGTTTCGGCCCTGTTTTGTTCCTGGGGCCCGCTTATGTCCCATGCCCTCAGTGCGTGGGAGGCCTGGGGGTTTTTTTTTTTTGTGAATTTTCGTGAAAAAACCCATGTTTTTTAATCGTGACAATTTTTATTAAATCCCAGAGAATTTTTCAACAGTTTTTTCATCGCTTTATACCATCATAGATCCGTGCCTTGAAATGATGCTCCAGTCCCCCGGGGGGAAATTATTCTGGAACTAGGTGTTTAGGGACCGAGTCGTGTCTCAGTATGTCTATTCGGATTGCAATGGTCACTAACTAACTCTTGTACCCTGAAGACACTAATTTTTTTCCAAAATTTGTAAACTAACCTGCCACCTCCAAATGGTCTCTGCTTCTGTGTCAATACTTCAGTGACACTATTGATGAAATGTTTGAATTTTTTCCCATTATATTCTTGGTTGTCTCATTACTTTTACTTGGGGTTGTCTCATTACATTACTTGTTTGTCTCCTATGGGTGATTTGCATTGAATCGCCCATTTACATCCCTTGGTTGGAAATTTGGGGGAGAGAACTAGCAAAATTTTAGAGTATCGGCATAAAATTTAAACTAAAAAATACCCAGAGGCGTCTGGTTTTTTAAATGATGAACTAACTCATGTTTGGTTTTTTGATTATTTATGTGGCAGTGTTACCTTCACATTCAACAATCCAGCCATGGCGTTTCACTTTTAAAATACCCTTTTAAGTGCGCTCAGAAAAGGTTTTTGCACGCAAATCATCAATTTTATTTTACGGATGTTATAATTCTAGATCATTCACCCTAGGCTTAAAACCTATGCATATTCCTGATATGAATTTGATTAGCTTTTATCCTGTTGAATGTGTTTTTTAGCAATCGTACTTTATCCGTCATTCCTCTAAATTACTAATTAAGATTAACAAAAAAAATATATAACTTAATGTTTTTTTTCATTACAGAGGGTAGTCGTAACCTTAAAAGTATTTTAAAAACCATTGCAAATTTTTGGGTCTTAGCTTTGTTCCACTTCTCAGCAAACCCTTCCTTTATTTGGGCAAACCCTGAGGGGCTGGGTTTCGTCCTGGACTCGATGCACGAGATCCATTTTGTTCGGGGGCTGTCAGCACTACACGCCCCCTCGATATCAGCACGGCGGGCTAACATCGTTCCCTCGTTTTGTTTTTTATCCTAGGATCCTACAATGCCAAAAAATTTTAATTTTTTTTTGTCCTGCCTAGCTTGTTATTTCTTAATTTTCGTTATTGTTTTTTTTCTTTCAAGCTTTCATTTTTTTTAGAAAATTTAACACTTTATGTTGCCTTTTGGGCTGGGGTGACGTCACTTCTGCCACATGGTTTTGTGGGGGTTCCCCCCCCCAGACCTGGGGTCATCCCTGCCTAGGGGGGGGTTGCCTCGCTGTCGCCTGGGGGGGAGGGGGGTGGGCTTCAATTCAGAGTATGGCAGCTTTGAGGGGCCCCAGTTATCCTCTGTGAAGCTCACACATCTTGTTTACCTTCTCCCTTTATTTGCAACCGTGTCTCGTAGTTCGTGGCCTGTGCCCCCCATCGCCGCTGCCGCAGGAAAATTCCCGCGGGTGTGACGTCACACAAACACGGTGGGCGCTCCCCCCGGACATGGGCCCCGGTTGGGTTGGGAGGGCCCGCGCTGGGCCTCGCGGGCGGTGCGGTCCACAGGGGGGGGGGGAGGGGGTAGGGGAGGGGCCTGCACCCCCCCGTGCTTTTCATCACCCTGTCTCCCACACCCGAAACAAGATGGGGCAAAAAACCCGGGGCTCTGCAACTCTCTCCTTCTGCACACTGCGAGGTCCCTTTGGAATGGTTTAACCCCCGGGGGGGAAGGGGGAAAATTTTAAGGATTTGGTGATGAAAAAAGGGGGTAAAGGGGGGAAA
>NC_051428.1:30860413-30862913 GCF_015228065.2 Penaeus monodon | reverse complement strand
GGTTTCAGACAAAAGTGTGACGTGGAGTGGAAATTCGCTCGCTCGAAGTTTTGGATGAGTTACTTCGAGGAGGGCCGGAGCTCCCTTTTCGCCCTTCAACCTTTTCCCAAAGCTGTCCTTTCTTGTGCGAATGGGGAAAACCTAGCTACAGGGCGTCCTTCAAGAAGCGCCAGGACCAGAGGCGGGACGACCAGTATCAGGTGAGGACGCCAGCGGGTCCAAGGCCAGGGGGCTTATCGGAACAATGTCGGCTTTCCTCGCTCGTTTTTTTTTCTTTGTTTTCTTCTTCATATTTTGTGTATTTCATCTTTTTTACTCTAAACCTTGCCTATGCCATGTCTAAAAAAAATATATACACAGTGATAGGTAAAAGAGTTTAAAAAATATATCAAAATAATATTGTTAATAAAACAATGATGGTGATGATTATGATCATGATCACCTTAATAATAAAAAAAATAATGATAATAATAATGATGATGATGATGACGATGACGATGACGATGACGATGACGATGACGATGACGATGACGATGACGACGACGACGACGACGACGACGACGACGGGACGAACGATGACGATTATGATGATGATGATGATAATGATGATAATGATGGCAATAATGATAATAGTGATGATCACTGAGTTGGTGCATTTACTAGTGTTTGTTTACTCGTGTTTCTTTCTAATAAAATTCGAGCAAAGCATCGTGCGTTATAACATGTGTAAAAAAAAATAGCTAAGCACTGAAAACAGTAAGAAAGAAGAAATGGGACTTGGAGGCCTTGTGGCGTCGTCTTACCATGGCAAATGACTCACATTACTCAGGGATATTTTCATTTTGCTTACAGACGGTGATGAAGAAACCTCGTTAGACGCTACGTCAGGGCCCCGAACAACGTAACATGACGAGGAGCTCATTACCGAGGACGATGTCAAGAAGTAAAGCAAGATATAAAACTCCTTTAAGTACGAGCTCCTGAACATCCTTAGAATCAATGGCATGATGACTGGCAATGCACATCACAGGGAGGACAGTAAGTGCCGGATAGGGACTTGTGCCAAAGAGGAAAAAGGCCCGGGCTTGCGATGAATGATTGAATAGCTGTATAGCTGAACCTAACCAACTCAGCTCAGGCAGTGCAACTATTCCTAACCCAATCTAACCCTACAACCCTTGGGACAAAATTTTTTCCCTGCAGGGCTGTGGGCAAAAAAGCAGCAGGCCCGAGAGCGACGCTATGAAAGGTTAACATCGGCCTGGTGGAGGGTATCAACAGAGCATGCACTTCGGGAAAAAAGAAGAGCAAGAATTCCCTGCTTAAAAATCGTGTTGAAGGTGATCGGCATGTTCACTGTTTATAGAGATCCACATAAAATACACAATGATATTAGTTGGAATGTGAAAAAAAACTAAAGTATAATGAGAATGAATATTCAAGCAGTGCAAATTGTTACATATTTTTTAGAATCAGTGATTTTTGATGAAAATGTCTATTACCAATTTTTACAGTGCCAAAATAACTTATTGATACCTTTAATACACGTTAAAACCATTTCTAACAAGAGATGAAACAGCAAACTTTTGTTCAGTTGTTACCTCATTTTTGCCACTTACCCAGCAGGCAACTAATAAGACGGAAAAGAAGGACTGGAACACAATGATGCGAGCAAGCATGAAGAAGCGTGACCCCATCGGTTCTAGCGAACCAGTCTACAGCGACAGAGTCTCAGGAACAAGAAACGCTGAAAACGCGGCCTGGAGTAAGGTTAGTGCCCTTTATGGCTGTGTTTATCATGAGGGAATCAGAAAGAACTGTGGAATCGAATTTTGGAAAATAAACTGCATTTCTAATTTACCAGGTCAAGTTCTACCAAAAACGAGGCGTTTTCCTCGGAGGCAAATTGACCCAGAATGCTGAGAGAGATCAAGAACAGGGGGACAGGTGGCCTTTGAGTATCTTTTTCATCTTCCTTTCTCTCCCTCACTCGTTGTGTGTACTTTAATGCACTTGAAATTTTTTCTAAATTGATATTTATTGTCCAACCCCCTCCCCAATGAGTGTTCATTTTTATAGATAAAATAATCAACACGTAGGAAAGTCCTCAAGAAAATATCTCGGTCAAAAATTTTTTCTCACAGCCCTTACAGGGGTCGTTTTTCTGGATGGCGAACTCTTTAGCAACTGCACGACCGCGGGGGAAAATTTCACAGGAAAATTTCGACAAGTGTGTAAAAAACACACCGAGTCCCGGAAGTACTGCAGCTCCTACTCCGATTTCCCCCACATCACCGACGCCTCCTCTACCTAGAGTCGGGTATACACTCAGTCATCGCCCTGTGCTACATCCGAAGACCTCATATCCACAGTCAGAGGCGACACTCTGACGTTTGCCCCCAATCCTTCGCCGAAGCCGTCACCGAAGCCGTCAAATGGAACCTCGAAGCCATTCGGAACGGGCAAGGGGTGGTTTTGAATTGGAAGCAGGTTTCATCGC